>NC_069504.1:185890470-186197970 GCF_027579735.1 Bombina bombina
ATTTATGCCATAATTGCACAAGCCGTATGTAAATAATTTCAGTGAGAAAACTAAAGTTTGTAAAAAAGTTAACATTTTTTTTTTATTTGATCGCATTTGGCAGTGAAATGGCGACATGAAATATACCAAAATGGGCCTAGATCAATACTGGGGGTTGTCTACTAAAATAACGATATAGTTTTGATAGGTAAATAAAAAAAAAAAACCAAGGCTCTATTTCTGTTTAAATGGAGTGATGGCAAAAATGCTAAAAATGCTCTGGTCTTCTGGGGAAGTTTTAGTCTGAAATGCTTGGTCCTTAAGGGGTAAAGGATTGAAGATTAAGGACCTCTTTAATAAAATAACTTTTTTCACTCATATAATTGGTTTATTATGGTATTTGTATATGTTGTGCACTGTGGGTAATATTTTAACACTTTTTTATAGTTGTGTATGTTTATATATTTGCCTCTGTCTGTTTGTATATATATGTGTGTGTGTTTGTGTTTATATATTTAGTGTGTGCATGCTCTTATTTTGCAATACAACAGTCTCACAGTTTTAATGGTTCTATATTCATTATCAGCCTTCAATTTAAAAAACAAGATATTCTATTATTCTCAATTTATTATATTTTTTAATAAATCATGCTAAAAAAGAGACAATGGAGAGAAATTGCAATATATTAATATCCAACATATGAAACAATAATAATTTCTACATTACATACTTAAAACAACTAACCATTGATAGTTCACCTGTTCTGCCACTAATGTGTAGTGTATATGAATGTTAAAAGATTTATATATTTTTTATATTTTATTTTCATATTTACAGAAAATCCAACAATTCCACTATTGCAATGTATTTTATAAACTTCAATGTATTTAACTTATAATGCATTTAGAAACCATCAATCTTTTTTATTTATTTACTTGTATTATTTTTGCAAGAATGTTAAATCTTATTATGAGACTGTCATGAAAATTAAAGAATGTGTTACAGGGATGAGTGTGATATGAGATGTTAAGTAGGCCTACTAGGACCATGCCTTTATATGATTAAATTATTCACATTGCATTTGTTAGCATGGACTTTTTTTAACTATACAATTGTGATAATGAAAGATTATTCTGCACATGAATACTAATCTCTCTGTAGTATATTTTAGATTTAAAAAAATTAAATGTAAATAGTGTGGACAAAAATGTGCATTATTGGAATATGCAAATGGTCACATGCAGGCAAATGTATCCTTTAGCATACATGTCAGATAAAAATATAATAAATATCTAACACTGTTTAAACAAACCTTTTTAAGCCAAAATAGATTCCACATTTTAAATAATTACCCATGAATTCATTTTTTTTCTGAAAAGTGTTTACTGTGACTTATATTTTATTATACAACACAGTATTGAGCATTCAATGTTTTTCTTTTGGTCAAATAGACAAATATAATGAACTTTCTAAGCATTAATAATGTATGAATATTAGAAAAATAACACTATATGCATTAAATAAATATTTTTTACATAAAAGAAAATGTTGAAAAAACATATAAATTAAATAACTTGAAAAATAAAAATGATAATCTCTAAACCAGTCTCTTACAGCAGATGAAATATCAACTATCACCCACCAATAACAATGTATAATGTAATATATACGCTATATGACCAAAGGTATGTCAACAACTCTCCACCTATATAACCTTATTGGACATCCTATTCCAAAAAATGGGCATTAATATGAAGTTGGACCTCTTTGCAGTTATAACAGCTATCATACTTCAAGGAAGATTTTGGAGTGAGTCTGTGGGATTTTATGCCCATTCAGCCAAAATAGAATTTGTGAGCTCCGGCAATGATTTTGGATGAGAAGGTCTGGCTCATAATCAGTATTTCAATTCACGCCAAAGGTATTTATTGGGTTGAGGTCAGGTTTCTAAGCAGTCTTTTCACTTGAACGCACATGGTTACTTTCAACGCGTAATACGCCTGTTATTTCCATCAAGCCACTCATAATCTAGTCATTTGTGCACAAGCACCGATTGCTAATTTTCTAAAATCTCAGATACAACCTGAAAAATATCCCAAGACCGTTATCCCACCTCCTCGAACTTTGCACTACTGCATTCAAGTAGGGGGAATCCTCCTGACATCCACTACAACAAGACTCTTCCATCAGACTGCCAGTGAAGTAGGATTCATAACTCCATTGAACACATATATACTCCTCCAGACTCCAGTGGCTTTACATCATTCCAGCCAATGCTTGGCATTGTGCATGTTGATGTAAAGCCATGGAAGCTCTCAACACACAGTACTTATGCTGATTTTACTTCTAGAGGCAGTTTGGAACTCTATAGTGAGTGATGCAATAGATAGGCAATTTTTACATTATGCACGTCAGCAATCAGCAGCCCCTCTCAATACATTTGCATGGTCTACCACTTAGTGGCTGGACAGTTGTTGCTCCTAGAAACTTCAAAAATAATAGCACTAACAGTTGACTGGTGCAGATCTAGTAGGATAAAAAGTTCATAAACTGACTTGTTGTAAAGGCGGCATCCTATCACAGTGCCACATTCAAATTCACTGAGCTATTCAGTTCAATATGTTGTAGTGGATTCTATGCACTTGTTAGCAATGGATGTTCCTGGCATACCTGAATCCAATACATAGTTGGGATGTCTACATACTCCTTACACTCTGTTGCAGACTTATGTTAATGGCCGCATTACTGTCTGGTAAGTCAGAGTTTGACAAATGTTTTTTTTTTTTTTTTTTTTTAAAGTATGTATTACTTAGTATTTTAATGTTACTATGTGCTGTTTAGAGCTAAGCTGTGTCCAGTTTAACCCGCTCCCATATTTGAATGTTAAAATAGATTGATTTCTAGAGCTCATATATGAAATATCTGTTTCCATGTGACTCTTTTTTTTTTTTTAAAAGAATAACCTATTCTTAGCTGTATCCTAGGCCTATACAAATATCTGCTGTCCTGACTGAGAGAAGTTTTTTGTTCACTAAGCCTAATCTTCTTGCCAAAGTTTTGTAAATATGCCTCAGAATCAAACATGTGTCACAGACTCACACACTCCTTTCTCTTATCCTCTAATACACTTCTCTAATTCATTTCCCCACCCTCTTACTCCTTTTAACATTATAACTCCTGCAACGAATCCCCTTCTCTCTTCCTCTTTGCCCCCTTGCAATCTCACTCTCACATTCTCTCTCTTAACTCATTCTCTTTATTAATTGAATTCTCTGTCCCCATCTCTCCTCCATCTTGACACTCACACTTCATTTCTCACAATAACACTCACATACAAAGATTACTCACAAACTTTAGTATAGAAACACAAATAATAACTTTAAAAACGTTTAAATTAAATATTCATTATTTATTTTTCCCTTTTTTCCCTTTAATATGTCTGAAAAATGTGGGTTTTTAAAATCTGAGAAGTGAAATAGAACATGGCAGACTTCAATGCCCTAAACTTTTATCTATCTGTCTGTGTTTCCATATTAATGTAATTTAATGTATTGAAATTGTGCTTTTTTATATGCATGATAGATTTTGCTTAGTTTAGCATGTGACTCTAAGAGATCGATTATCTAAACTTTGTCAGATCAGACGTGGTTTTTCTCACCGACCCTAGCAAAGGCTTCCCTCCTGGAATTATCTTAAAACTGGCAAAATATCTATAATTGAAATGAATGGAGCATGCTGGAAAAGGAAAACTTTGCCGTAGAGGGTGAAGTTAGCAGTTAAATCCTGCAGCCAATATAAATCACATCTCGCTGCTTTCTGAGTATAGCATCTTACAGTCGCCTATATTTTTGTATGTATATGCTTTGCTATTAGGTTATTGTAGGCCAGATTACAAGTGGAGCAGTATTTCATGCTCGTGCTCGAGTGCTAACTCTTTTTGTAACTTTTATGCTTGCGTCAGGTAGCGCTTGTATTACAACATGTTATATGAGTGATAAACCCAACACGCGCAAACAACCACAATAAACCACTTTTCGCTCAAGCGTTTCTGTTAAAGGGACAGTCTACTCCAGAATTTTTATTTTATAAAAAGATAGATAATCCCTTTATTTCCCAATCCCCAGTTTTGCATAACCAACACAGTTATATTAATGTACTATTTACCTCTGCGATTACTTTGTATCTAAGTCTCTGCAGACTGCCCCTTATTTCAGTTCTTTTGACAGGTTTGCATTTTAGCCAATCAATGCCCTCTCACAAGTAACTCCACGGTGTGATCACCATTTTATCTATATGGCACACATGAACTAACACCCTGTGAAAAACTGTAAAATGCATTCAGTTAAGAGATGGCCTTAAAGGGCTTAGAAAGTAGCATATAAGCCTACCTAGGTTTAGCTTTCAACTAAGAATACCAACAGAGTAAAGCGAATTTCATGATAAAAGTTGTTTAAAATTGCATGGCCTATCTGAATCATAAAAGTTTAATTTGGACTAGACTGTCTTTTTAACGCACACATCGTAATCTGGCCCTAAGTATTTTGAGTATTTAATCACAACCTCGTCACCTTTTCATTTGTGAGAAAAAACAGTGAGAACTATAGGACTTAAATAATTAGAGAATTATGGGCTCCATACATATGCGTCGTCGTCCGTGATTCCATACATATGCGTCATCGTCCGTGATTTTGGTATTACATATACGAAGACACGTATAAATGCGGCACATAAATTTCCCCCGTCGACCGCTATTTTTACATAAGCTAACATAGAACCGCATTGCAAATCGGTATCACATATTCAGTGCAAGGTCTTGCGCTCAGAAAATGGAGAAATGTCACTCCATTTTCACCTTGCCACACAAAGGCAGGCGCAGCAAGTCTTACGCTGAGTATGTGAGCACCGTAACTCCCTAAAAATAGTAACTAACAACAAACACATACGCAATATCTATCTACCTCCTGAAAATAACTAACACCTAACGCATGCGCAATATCTATACCTGTCAACCGCAATCCCCCACCGCAATAACTAATAAAGTATATTAACCCCTAATCCGCCATTAACCCACATCAGAACTAATAATAAAAGTATTAACTCCTAAACCACCAACCCCCACAACGCAATATATCTAGTTAAACTATTAACCCCTAATCCGCAATTCACCCACATCGCATTATATGTTCTGTAATTTTAGCTTTTTTTATTTTCTGTAATTTTAGATTAATTTAAACTTAGTTTTTTTATTTTTAAAGAAAAGTTAGGTTTTTTATTTTAATTGTAATTTAGTTTTATTTTAATTTACGTAATGGGGTTAATTTAGGGGTGTTAGGTTAGGGGGCTTAGTGATTAGTTATTTGCATAATGGGCCTTGGCAGTTTAGGAGTTAATAGATTTATTAGCATTATTGCGTTGTGTAGGTTTTGCAGATTAGGGGTTAATAGTTTAATAGGTTTATTGTGTTGTGGGTTAATGGCGGATTAGGGGTTAATAGTTTTAATAGGTAGTTATCGATGTTGGGGTTGGTGGATTTAGATGTTAATACTTGTATTAGGCAGATCGCGATATGGGTGAGTTGCGGATTAGGGGTTAATAGTTTAATTAGGCATTTTGATTTGTGGGGGGTTGTCAGTTTAGGGGGTTAATATTTTTATTATTAGTTATGATGTGTGTTTAATTGCTGATATAGGGGTTTTACGTGTCGGTTTATTTTTGGGAGGCGTGTTAGACTTTTACGGTGTGGTGTAAGTCACTGGCGACTCCAGAAATTTGTATTTACGCTCATTTCTGGACATCTCTAGTTTATATGACTTATGGCACTTTATGAACTGCCGGCGGGGTTTATGTAATACCCCGATGTGCGAGGTGCAATTACGTGCGGCACGGGCTTCTGCGCTGTATATGTAATCTCGCCCTATGCTGGTATTTGAATTAAAATTTCATTAACGCCCATAGAATGCCAATGTTCAGCCCATTTTATGAAAAACTATTATTTGTGCAAATGGTTAAATTATTAATTTTGAATGATTTTTCAATTACAAATTTAATTGTGCAGTTTTGTAATGTATAATTACAAATTAAAGGACCAATAAATTTAGTAGATTTGCATAATCAACAAATGCATGAAAAAAGACAATTCAACTACACTTACTCTGAACATCAAATGTCAAACTTATGTTTATTTTCACTCCTCCTGTATCATATGAAAGCTGTAAGCCAATCACAAATGCATATACATATATTATGTGAATTCTTGCACATGCTCAGTAGGAGCTGGTGACTCCAAAAAATTGTAAATATAAAAAGACCACGCACATTTTGTCAATTGAAGTTGTTTAAAAATGCATGCTCTATCTGAATTATTAATATTTATTTTTGACTTGAGTGTCCCTTTAACAATATTACAACTAGAAACTTATACTATAACATCAGATAAGAACCCCATGTCTGACCATATGTCCTTCTGAAGTAATTCTTAGGACAATCCTTTGACTATACCAAGTATTCTTGAATTCCCCTCCAAAATTCATCCTTTTCACCTCTATTGAATCACTCAAATTAAAGTAGAAAAAAATCCTATTGGCTGATCCAATAAGCCAATAGGATTGAACTCGCATTCTATTGGCTGTTCCAATCAGCCAATAGAATGCGAGTTCAATCCTATTGGCTGATTGCATCAGCCAATATGATTTTTTCTACCTTAATTCCGATTGGCTGATAGAATTATATCAGCCAATCAGAATCTAAGGGACATCATCTTTTATGACGTCACTTAAAGGAACCGTCATTCAGTAAGAAGACTCCGGATGAAGAGGATGCTCCGCGTTGGATGTCTTGAAGATGGAGCCGCTCCATGTCGGATGGATGAAGATAGAAGATGCCGTCTGGATGAAGACTTCTGCCCGTCTGGAGGACCACTTCACCCGGCTTGGCTGAAGACTTCTCCCAGCTTCGTTGAGGACTTCGGCCCGGTTGGATGAAGACTTCTGCCGCTTCCTTGAGGATGGATGTCCGGTCTTCAGAACAGTAAGTCGATCTTCAGGGGGTTAATGTTAGGTTTTTTTAAGGGTGTATTGGGTGGGTTTTATTTTTAGGTGAGGGCATTGGGCCGCAAAAGAGCTAACTGCCCTTTTAAGGGCAATGCCCATCCAAATGCCCTTTTCACGGCAATGGGGATCTTATGTTTTTTTAGCTAGCTTTTTATTTGGGGTGTTGGTTGTGTGAGTGGTGGGTTTTACTGTTGGGGGGGTTTTGTTTTTTTTACAGGTTAAAGAGCTGATTACTTTGGGGCAATGTCCCACAAAAGGCCCATTTAAGGGCTATTGATAGTTAAGTTTAGGCTAGGTTTTTTTTTTTGGGGGGGGCTTTTTTATTTTGATAGGGCTATTAGATTAGGTGTAATTAGTTTAAAGATCTGTGATTTGTTTTTTATTTTCTGTAATTTAGTTTTTTTTTTGTACTTTAGCTAATTGTTTTAAATTTATTTAATTGTATTAATTTAGTTAATTTATTTAATTGTAGTGTTAGTGTAACTTAGGTTAGGTTTTATTTTACAGGTACTTTTGTATTTATTTTAGCTAGGTAGTTATTAAATAGTTAATAACTATTTAGTAACTATTCTACCTAGTTAAAATAAATACAAACACCTATAAAATAAAAATAAACCCTAAGCTAGCTACAATGTAACTATTAGTTATATTGTAGCTAGCTTAGGGTTTATTTTATAGGTAAGTATTTAGTTTTAAATAGGAATAATTTAGTTAATGATAGTAATTTTATTTAGATTTATTTAAATTATATTTGTTAGGGGTGTTAGGGTTAGGGTTAGGTTTAGGGGTTAATAAATTTAGAATAGTTGCGGCGACGTTGGGAGCGGCAGATTAGTGGTTAATAAGTGAAGGTAGGTTGTGGCGACATTGGGGGTGGTAGATTAGGGGTTAATAAAAATAATGTAGGTGGTGGCGATGTCTGGAGCGGCAAATTCGGGGTTAATAAGTATAATTAATTAATAAGTATAATGTAGGTGGCGGCGATGTTAGGGGCGGCAGATTAGGGGTTAATAATATTTAACTAGTGGTTGTGAGGCGGGAGTGAGGGCCTCGGTTTAGGGGTTAATAGGTAGTTTATGGGTGTTAGTGTACTTTTTAGCACTTTAGGTATGAGTTTTATGCTACAGCGTTGTACCATAAAACTCTTAAAGGGACAGTATACACTCATTTTCATATAACTGCATGTAATAGACACTACTATAAAGAATAAGATGCACAGATACTGATATAAAAATCCAGTATAAAATGGTTTAAAAACGTACTTTCAGCTTAGCGTACTAGTAAGCTTTCAGTTTAGCTCTGTTGAAAAGGCAGTTGGAAAGCCCACTGCAAGTGGGAAATAAGACACTCCCCCCTCCCCCTTCTTTTGCATATGAAAAGACCCTTTACACAAACAGGAGCAAGCTGGAGAAGGTAGCTGACGATATTCAAATAAAACTTTGGGGCTTGGTTAGGAGTCTGAAAATCAGAGCAATGTTATTTAAAAATAAGCAAAATTTAACATTTTTTAAAAAAACTAACTTTATGGGCTTTATAAATAGATCATCTACAAAACATTTATGCAAAGAAAAAATGAGTGTATAATGGCCCTTTAACTACTGACTTTAAAATGAGTTAGGGATCTTGGAGGTAGAGGGTGTACCGCTCACTTTCTGGCCTCCCAGGACAGACTCGTAATACCAGTGCTATGGAAGTCCCATAGAAAAAAGACTTTACGAAGTTTACGTAAGTCGTTTTGCGGTAAGAGGTTAATAGTTTAATTTAGTTTATGGCGATGTGGGGGGGCTGGCGGTTTAGGGGTTAATAACTTTATTAGAGTTGCAGTGGGCTCCGGGAGCGGAGGGATGGGGGTTAATAAATTTAGTAGAGTTGCGGTGGGCTCCGGGAGCAGCGGGATAGGGGTTAACCCTTTGAGTGCTAAGCACTTTCCCACCTGGGTGCTAAGGTGATTGAAGGTTTTTTTTTTTTTTAATTTTTTAATTTTTTTTTTAAACTTTTTTATATTTTTTTTTTCAGATCCCCAAGACTTATATATATTGGAAAGGTTAGGCGATTACCTTTCCAATGGTGGGTCTTGGGGGTTTGTAGCTGCTTAGATGCCTGAGATACAGGCATTTAAGCAGCATGCCCCCTTTCCCTATACTTTGTATTGTCAGTTTGTTAATAAAGTTGCGCGGTGACGTCATCACGTCATTGCACGTGACGTCACCACGCAAAACGGGAAGCCCCGGTGATGCCTGTCACTATTCAGGTCTGATCGCCGGGGTAGGAGCAGGTGGGAGCCCCCAGATCTCCCTCAATGTGGGAGAGTGCTAGCGACGGCCGTCATTAGCACTCAAGGGGTTAATAACTTTATTTAGTTGTGGCAGGGTTCGGGAGCTGCGGGATAGGGGTTAATAACTTTATTTAGTTGCGGCGGGGTCCGGGACCGGCGGGATAGGAGTTAAACAGTTTTTATATAGTGGCTGTGTTTAGTGACAGTATACAAATAAAGCTGTCAAAAAGCCAAATAGCAGCGAGATCGATGATTGTTAGTTAACAACAGTCTGCTGCTCATCGCCCCGTATTTGGTGCGTGGCTTTTTGACAGCTTTTTTGGTAACTAGGGAGAGCGTATTCAGGTCCGCTGCAGCGATGTTAGGCAATGTTAGGCGAGCGTATTGGTGCCGGCGAATGCACCACAGTTGACGCTTTGATAAATAGGCCCCCATATATCATTTTAGTAGCCCTTTCTTATACTATTCTCTAGTTTATGCATATCCTTATGGAAATACAATTTTCAAATATATTAATTTTTGCTTAGAGAGAGAATTTAGAATTTGTTTTTTTTATTTTACACTGTAATCCCATGAGCCCAGGTTAAATTCACAAACATAATGAGATCACTTCATAAAACATCTTGTAATAATATAAAATACCTCATGTTTTTTCCTTGTTAATTTCTATAATGGGATTGATTCCTTTGATAGTTTTCAGAATGTTGATACCAAAGCAAAAGTTATAGGAAATTTTGAAAAGACTATAATTATTATATAAATGTAATATGTGGATTTATAATTATGAAGCAAAATAAGGAAATACGATATGTCCGGGTAGATAAAAGCAATCTTTTATTAAATAAAGTTTAAAAGCAAGAACATGGAGAGTCCATTACAGGGCAAATAGAGGTGCTGTGAACAGAAACGGCTTAGGCGTTTCAGCAGAAGCCGTAATCGTTGCCTAACGTTTCTAGTTCACAGTACCTATTTAAGACAGCAGCAAGTATCCTATTGGTTAAAACAAAAACCTCAATTAGAAAAACACACTTCCATTAAAGTGACACAGTATCAAAGTGGAGTACACACAACCACATATGTAAATACACGGTGCAATAAGTTAATACAAAAAAACGTACAGTATCTCAAGCTAGCTTATTTAATCATGAATATATTCACTATTATATATAAATACAAATGCTTATATGTACATGAAAACTTTACATATTATAAATTAATAGATAATCAAACCATTGATCAAATATCTTATATAGATCACATGTTAAAATGACATATTGTGCACTTCATAATTTAAAACCACTGGATATTAATTAGTACATAGCATATCATGTATCTTCAGGGTAAACACGAGATCAAGATATGATTAGAAATTAAACTAGTCATGAATAATTTAATAATTCATTAATTTACAAACAAGAATTAGTATAAAAATAAATAGGGGGGGAGCAGGGCTTTTATAGAACAGATTGACGTAGGTTATATTGGGAAGACAGGAGTGCAGATCATTGCCAATAATTGATCATGTAATTATGAACTCATAGATCCCATATATCAATTATATTTTTTTATTAAATTAATTTTATCTTTTTGAAATTGCAATTGGTTAATAATATGTATAGAATGCAGAGTTACACTAGTTTATTAGGAACATTAAAATTGAATCAGTCATGTAGTTTATGGGTTCATCACATATAAATCCAACATGGAATGTGCCACAGCATGTTTTTTTCAGGACCTTGTTGCAGAGGACTGGTGAAAACAAAGCGTCTGTTATTGGAGGCAGGTGAATGAATTCATTTGAGAAAGCTAACTGCATTGATTCAGCTTCTATACTCTTGAGCATCTGTTGCCTCTGAGAATGCCTGTTTCTAATGTAAGCAGCCTAACACTTTTCTTCCTGCTAACACCATGTATTGCATACTAATGATAGCACTTTTTTTTTTTTTACTTCAATGTTGGAAAGACAGTGAAACTTATACAAATAAATATCTTATGTTCCAATACTTTTTTTTTGTACCCTGGTAGAAGGTAAACATAAAGACAAGTATAAATGTGATGATACCTTCAAGCATTGTTTGAAGCAGGCGGAGAAAACAGTCAAAACTGGAAACTGCAAAACTAGTAAAACTAAAACTTTCAAATAATTGTTACAAACCAACTCATACATCCTAAAGAGGACATCTATGACTAAACAGGATATTTAGAGTAAAAAGAAATGCCAAGATACAGCGCTACACTACCCTCAGATGAGGGTTGGGTTGCTAAAGATGGTGTCCACGACTAGGAATGTGTATACATCAAGGTTAATATATAATATTGTGTTACACAAAGAATATATATAAAACCATGTAAAAAAGTACTTAAAAGGTAAAAGATTAAAAACAAAATATATATATATATATATATATATATATATATATATATATATATATATATATATATAGGATGTGATATTAAAATGTATTAAATAAACATTTTATTAACATAAACTGACAGTAAAAAATACAGTTAAAAATAGATTCAACAATCTAATGGATTGCCCCATACAATGTCCAAGAAGTTATGTCCTATGTAACATACAAGTGTTTAAGTCCCATACCAAAATGTCCAAAGCAAATGTTCAAGGTTAATATCCAAAAAAATAAAAATAAAAATGATAATATGTCCAAAGTTGGTGTAAAAATAAAAAAGGTGAAAAAATGTAAAAAATATAAAAAATATATTAAATATTTTTTGAAAAAATGAATAAAAATATATAAAAAATATATGAGTTGTGATCAGCAACCCATATGGAAGGAATATAATATATGTGATAGTGAATAATTCTCGTGAGGTGTACACCTAAAAAGTGTGTATATAAAAGGGTGTATATAAAAGGGTGTGGTAAACAATGTGTCATAAAAAATGTGTCATAAAAAAGGATTCAAAATCCTGGTGAAATAAATAAAGTCCAAATTGCTACAAAAAAATGTATATATAATTCCAAGTATTCCAAATGTGAGTGTAGAAAGTGCTGGGTTGATGTTCCTCTTCTTAAAAGGTTATCAAATGTAATGGGATATCCTCCCGTACCTAAAAAAGTGTACAGAAAATAGACACAGTGCAATAAAATCACTTTAGAATGACAACAACAGTATTCTACTCACCAGATATATTCTGAGCTTCAATACCAGTGTATAGCCAACGCGTTTCGGTCCTCAGGGACCTTTCTCAAGACTGGTCAGTTTTATATTTTTTACATTTTTTCACCTTTTTGATTTTTACACCAACTTTGGACATATTATCATTTTTATTTTTATTTTTTTTGGATATTAACCTTGAACATTTGCTTTGGACATTTTGGTATGGGACTTAAACACTTGTATGTTACATAGGACATAACTTCTTGGACATTGTATGGGGCAATCCATTAGATTGTTGAATCTATTTTTAACTGTATTTTTTACTGTCAGTTTATGTTAATAAAATGTTTGTTTAATACGTTTTAATATCACATCATATATATATATATATATATATATATATATATATATATATATATATTGTTTTTAATCTTTTACCTTTTAAGTACTTTTTTACATGGTTTTATATATATATTCTTTGTGTAACACAATATTATATATTAACCTTGATGTATACACATTCCTAGTCCTGGACACCATCTTTAGCAACCCAACCCTCATCTGAGGGTAGTGTAGCGCTGTATCTTGGCATTTCTTTTTACTCTTAACTTTTGGAGTCTGGTTGGGAGACTCCGCCTATATCAGATATAGCTTGTATGGTATTATTGTGGCGCTGATAGATATACATTCATTTAAACAGGATATTTATAAAGTAACTTTATTAAATAATTTAAGCAAACGTAACAAAATGATATATTAGAATATTAGGGGGTAGATCTGTGTGTGGTCTAGAAATAAATGATGATGATGATAATAATAATAATTAATTTTAAAAGTTTAAATTATGATTTTTCACATTTAAGGGGATTTTTTTTTAGATAATTTGATAACCTTGTGTAAAAGATTTGATAAACCCCTTTATTGACATATTTATAGTTACATATTACAATAAAATTATTTGTAAAATAACATATTAACATTTAATTATCATATAAGTGTTTGCATTTTTTAATCTAAAACAACAAAAAGTAAATAGAAACATATTTTATAAATACTGACATTAATACACAACTTTTATTTATCCTTCTTAAAAGTTTATATTGAAATGCACTGCAGTGAATTTGAAATTCATTAAAATTCCTTTTTACAGTTTAATTGCTTTGGCAGAATATTTATTTTTAAGTTATTAACTATGCACATTGTGCACTATATATATATATATATATATATATATATATATATATATATATATATATATATATATATATATACTAGTAGGTTGTGCCCATTTTGTACTGTATATATACTAGTAGGTTGTGCACATTGTGTACTGTATATATATATATATATTAGTAGGTTGTGCACATTGTGTACTGTACATATATTAGGTTGTGCACATTGTGTACTGTATATATATTAGTAGGTTGTGCACATTGTGTACTGTATATATATATATATATATATATATATATATATATATATTAGTAGGTTGTGCACATTGTGTACTGTATATATGATAGTAGGTTGTGCACATGAACATTCTTCATTTGTGGATGCTCTGATTTTCAATAATAATTTTTGTTATTCTTTTTTTATTGAGGATACAAAATAATACAATACAGGTACAGTAGATGTAAAGCTATTATCATGTACATTGTAAGTGCATTAAGTATGAGTTCATATAACATGGAGGAGAGACAGTCTTGATACAATAATATACAATAGTTGTTTGGAACATAGTTAAATGATCATATAAAAATGGGAATTGCTATGGCAACTGTATGCACCTTTCGAAGGACTAGTCTATAATTCAATTTAGGTAATAATATGGAAAGATAGTGCTGTAGTATACCTTTAAGGGTCCCTCATTATTTTAACAATTTAAGAACACAAAGTTACAAACAGAACTAAACGAAATTAACAAACTAAACTTGAACATAATTATAACCACAGTATAAACAATAACCTAGTAGCGATGCACCTTTGATAAAAGAATAAATAAATAAATAATTAGCAGGTGGGGGGTTAAAAAAGAGTTTCAATGAGTATTTCCTCAGAGTCATGGTTTGGTTTAAGAGAGGATGGAACAACATACAGTACCGCCCATTCTCCCCTCAGGGCTGCTGACAGCATTAATTCATGCTGTGAGAAAGGTTTAAGAATCTGTCGCTGTTTTTCAGGTGAGAGAGTTTATAAAAAGATTTTCACCTTTTTCAGAAAAGGGGGCAGTCTCTGTTTGGTGTCCAAAAGGATGTCATGTTATTCAACAAATAGGTGTTTATATAAAAACATTTAAATTGTGTCAGGGTCGGTGGCGTTTTGGAGCACCATAGGGTCAAAATACACTGTCTGGCAATAAGGGTAAATATGGTTAGTAGAGGGTGAAGCTTGCTACTGATAATAGTCCATTTGAAAAAGCGTTTGACCATTGGACATTCATAAAAGTAATGAGTCAAGGAGGGATTAAAGTAGTGGCATTTAACACAATGTTGTGTAGGGTTCCACTTTACCCGTCTAATAGGTGTGATATAGTCTCTATTGATTAAAGGGACAGTCAACACCAGAATTTTTGTTGTTTAAAAAGAAAGATAATCCCTTTATTACCCATTCCCCAGTTTTGCATAACCAACACAGTTATAATAATACACGTTTTACCTCTGTAATTATCTTGTATCTAAGCTTCTGCTGACTGCCCCCTTATTTCAGTTCTTTTGACAGACATGCAGTTTAGCCAATCAGTGCTCACTCCTAGGTTACTTTAATGCCCTCTAGTGGTCAAAATCTATTCAGATTATAGGCAGTCTTCAAGGGCTAAGAAATTAGCATATGAACCTCCTAGGTTTAGCTTTCAACTAAGAATACCAAGAAAACAAAGCAAAATTGGTGATAAAAGTAAATTGGGAAGTTGTTTAAAATTGCATGCCCTATTTAAAACATGCAAAAAAAATTTGGACTTGACTGTCCCTTTAATCCAACTTGGGCTTCTTGTAGTGCAAGTGATAATGTCGCTGTCTTAGCTTTTGCAAGGCTGTTTTTTTATATCTTGAAAGGTAATATCAATAGTGGTGTCTGGTTGTAGTTTTTGTAGGATGTCATTTTGAATGCCGACTGTTTGTAGTCTAAGGAGTTCTTAGTAAAAATATGAAATCGAGAAATGACCCATGCAATAAATTATTGTTAATGGGAAATTAAACAAAAAAATATATATATTGTGATTCAGACAGAGCATACCATTTAAAAAAAAAAAAAAGATTCCAATTTGCATCTATTATCAAATTTGCTTTGTTCCCACAATATTGTGTGTTGAACAGATTCCTAGGTAGGCATCTGGAGCACTACATGGCAGGAAATAGTGCCGTCATATAGTGCTCTTACAAACGGATAACATTCTTGCAAAACTGCTGCCATATAGTGCTCCAGAAATGGAGCAGCTCCTAAGTGTATGTCCCTGCTTTTCAACAAAAGAACAAAGAACAATTGATAATAGAAGTAAATCAGAAAGTCGTTTAAAATTGCATGCTTTATCTGAATCATGAAAGAACAATTTGGGTTTCATATCCTTTTAATGTCACTGGGACGCGATTGCGCTCAATTGATCGCGTTTACTTTCAACTTGTAGTACAAGCCTTAAACCTGACACGCACAAACACCTGCGATAACCCTGTTTTCACTTGCAGGTATCTGTTAAGGCTTCACTCATAATCCGGCCCTTAATTTTTATTACTAAATATATTTTTCTAATAATGTTAATGTAAAATAGATATTAATACCAATATAACTATAGGAATAGATAGACAGGTGTAGGTATGTACAGTTATATATAGTTACAATAAAAATGACATTGTTCTGTAAATGAAGATCATTGGAATGTGAAATATTCATAACTCCTGTGAGGTTAGCATGTGAGCGGTAGGAGTTGTTTTTTTTTTATTTTGCTCTCTCTTTTGACTTCTATCTGGGGAATACATTGATGCGGTTGCAATATCGCAAAGCACTTTGGTTAGCGTGCATAGGGTTTGCTCATGCTCAAAATTTTTACTTTAAAATTTTAATACACGTGCTACGCAACACACAAAGTTTACGCTTGAGTGAAAGCATTAAATTGCACGCCACTTGTAATCTAGCCCTCACTGTACTACATGCAGTTTGGTAAATTGAGTTGGACAATATCCACAGCTATCACTAAACTGTTGCATCTGACTCTCTGATAAAGATATTTTAATCACTTTTAGGGAGAAAAGTAGAGTATAACATTTAATACATATAATATAATAACCAGAAATGGTTGCACTTATAAATTCCCTTTAATATTTACCCACCTATGTATGTATATTAGTGATGTCGCGAATAGTTCGCCGGCGAATAGTTCCCGGCGAACATAGCATGTTCGCGTTCCCCGCGGATGGCCGAACATATGCGATGTTCGGTCCGCCAAAAATTCCTCATCATTGAGTAAACTTTGACCCTGTACCTCACAGTCAGAAGACACATTCCAGCCAATCAGCAGCAGACCCTCCCTCCCAGACCCTCCCACCTCCTGGACAGCATCCATTTTAGATTCATTCGGAAGCTGCATTCTTAGTGAGAGGAGGGACAGTGTAGCTGCTGCTGATTTAATAGGGAAATCGATAGCTATGCTAGTGTATTCAGTGTGTCCACTACAGTCCTGAAGGACTCATCTGATCTCTGCTGTAAGGACAGCACCCCAAAAAGCCCTTTTTAGGGCTAGAACATCAGTCTGCTTTTTTTTTTTTCCCCTGTGTAATCAAATTGCAGTTGCCTGCCTGCCAGAGTGTGTGTCAGGCTCACAGTGTATACTGTGCCCACTTGCCCAGTGCCACCACTCATATCTGGTGTAACAGTAGTGTACATTTAAAAAAAAACAACAATTTTTTGACTGTGAAATAATAGCAGACAGCTGCCAGTACCCAAGATGGCCGCCAATAAGGCAGATGGGGAGGGCTAGAGAGCTGTTTTGGGGGGGATCAGGGAGGTTGGGGGCTAAGGGGGGATGCTACACCACAGCATATGTAAATATGCTATAAAAAATAATTTTTTTAAAAAAATCCTTTTATTTTAGTACTGGCAGACTTTCTGCCAGTACTTAAGATGGCGGGGACAATTGTGGGGTGGGGGAGGGAAAGGAGCTGTTTGGGAGGGATCAAGGGGTCTGATGTGTCAGGTGGGAGGCTGATCTCTACACTAAAGTTAAAATTAACCCTGCAATCTCCCTACAAACTACCTAATTAACCCCTTCACTGCTAGCCATAATACACGTGTGATGCACAGCAGCATTTAGCGGACTTCTAATTACCAGAAAGCAACGCCAAAGTCATATGTCTGCTATTTCTGAACAAAGGGGATCCCAGAGAAGCATTTACAACCATTTGTGCCATAATTGCCCAAGCTGTTTGTAAATAATTTCAGTGAGAAACCTAAAATTTGCGAAAATTTTTAGTTTTTTTTAAATTTGATCGCATTTGGCGGTGAAATGGTGGCATTAAATATACCAAAATGGGCCTAGATCAATACTTTGGGTTGTCTACTACTTCACTGCTGGGAATAAAACACGTGTGGTGCACAGTGGCATTTAGCAGCCTTCTAATTACCAAAAAGCAACGCCAAAGCCATATAAGTCTGCTATTTCTGAACAAAGGGGATCCCAGAGAAGCATTTACAACCATTTATGCCATAATTGCATAAGTTGTTTGTAAATAATTTCTGTGAGAAACCTAAAGTTTGTGAAAAAGTGAACAATTTTTTTTATTTGATCGCATTTGGCGGTGAAATGGTGGCATTAAATATACCAAAATGGGCCTAGATCAATGCTTTGGGTTGTCTACTACACTTAAGCTAAAATTAACTCTACAAGCTGCCTACATGCTCCCTAATTAACCCCTTCACTGCTGGGCATAAAACACGTGTGGTGCGCAGTGGCATTTAGCAGCCTTCTAATTACCAAAAAGCAACGCCAAAGCCATATAAGTCTGCTATTTCTGAACAAAGGGGATCCCAGAGAAGCATTTACAACCATTTATGCCATAATTGCATAAGTTGTTTGTAAATAATTTCTGTGAGAGACCTAAAGTTTGTGAAAAAGTGAACAATTTTTTTGTATTTGATCGCATTTGGCGGTGAAATGGTGGCATTAAATATACCAAAATGGGCCTAGATCAATGCTTTGGGTTGTCTACTACACTTAAGCTAAAATTAACTCTACAAGCTGCCTACATGCTCCATAATTAACCCCTTCACTGCTGGGCATAAAACATGTGCAGTGCGCAGTGGCATTTAGCAGCCTTCTAATTACCAAAAAGCAACGCCAAAGCCATATAAGTCTGCTATAATGGCATGTCTGGCACACAGTGTTGGGGCAAGGGTCCATCTGACCACTGATACCTGGTCTGCAAAGCATGGTCAGGGCAGGTATATCACCTACACTGTGCACTGTGAAGCGGGCGTAACCCTTACACTACCTGATCGATACAACATCATACCTGATGTTATTCCAAACAATTTAGGAATGTTAGGTGATTTATGCCCTTTATGGATTAAAACCAGACTCTGCATCAACTATGTAATTTTCCATGGGCGTTTTGCCATTGATCCCCCTCCGGCATGCCACAGTCCAGGTGTTAGTCCCCTTGAAACAGCTTTTCCATCACTATTGTGGCCAGAAAGAGTCCCTGTGGGTTTTAAAATTCGCCTGCCTATTGAAGTCTATGGCGGTTCGCCCGGTTCGCAAACTTTTGCGGAAGTTCGCGTTCGCCGTTCGTGAACCCACATTTTTATGTTCGCGACATCACTAATGTATATATGTCTGAGTATTTTAAAGGAACTTAAACTTTCATGATTCTAAAAGAATACGCAAATAAAAAAACTTTCAAATTCACTTCCATTATCAAAATGTGCACACATTATGAGGCAGCAGCTCCTACTGAGCATGTGCAAGAATACACAGTATATACATATACGCATTTTATGATTGACTGATGACTGCCACAGTATACAGGGGGAGGAAAAATGTACTAACATTGAATTCTACTACTCATTTCAAATTCATACTATTGCATTGTCTCTTTTATTATGCATTTGTTGATTATGCTAACATGCTGTATTTAATGGTCCTTTTTAAAGGGACAGTAAAGTCAAAATTAAATTTAAATTGATTGGATAAAGCATGACATTTTAAAAGATTTTCCAATTTACTTTTATTATCAGATTTGTTTTATTGTCTTGGAATATTTTAGCAAAAAATAATCTTAGGTGAGTTCAGGAGCATGCATGTGTCTTTAGCCATGTGGCAGCAAGGTTGACATTTTCCTCTTTCAGAAAAGGATTGCATGGTATTTAGGGCTGGACTTTTCTTTTTAGGTATGATCAGACAGATGTAGTTCAGGAAAGTTTTCCCCTGTAAACGGCACAACTGGGCTAAAAGAGGTGACTCCCAGGTGGTGACCAACCAGAGAACAACCCACTGAGCAGTTGTTCATTCCTGGTAGACTGAGTTTTTTTCTTGTATATGTGTATTATGACCCTGGGGAAAAGTCTCATTAAGGGTGATGGGAAAACCAGATGTGGCCTTGAGGTATATCTCTGCACCTCACTGACGATGCCCACAGAAGGCTGAAATAACCATCTCGGGTTGCTATTTCCCGACTTTAGAGTAGGATTGCCTGGTAGTTTGGGACTATACTTTCCTTTTTAGGTTTGATCAGACTGATATACTTCAGCAAAGATCTCCTTTGTAAAAGGCACAAAGCTAAAATAGGCTGCTCCTGGCTGGAGCAGTTCTTTTTCTTGTATAAATGTTTGAAACAATATTATCGCAATGTTTTACATAGTTGCTGCAATAGAATGCTAAGCACCTATCAGCCTACCTAGAATTATTCTTTAACAAAAGATACCTAGTGAATAAAGCATATTTGTTAATAGAAGTAAATTGGAAAGTTTTTTTATTTTTTTATTGCATGTTCTATATTAATCATGAATGTTTAGTTTGGACTTTATTATCCCTTTAATTTTGCATCAGTATAGCCAATAACTGAATGTGTCCAATATCAGTAAAATATACTTCCTAATCCCAAGAAAAATAAAGAAAAACAGATGTAAAATGTTATAATGACTAGTATTCACCACTGTTCCAAATATATTAGATCAATACCATTTAAAATGTATCTTGATTAGTAAATACATTTTCAAATGATTCATAGTATACTGTAATTATCTGTGTTCTTATGCATGATGCAAGTCTGAATTTATTTGCATTATTCATACATATTTCTAGAAAATGATGATTACATTTGAATGGCAGAATAATATAATATATAATCTACTAAATGTGTTGAACGTGTTAGATGGATTGAATATTAAAAAAATGGTTGTTATTCACATAATAACTGTTCAGTGCATCTCTTGAATTGAAAAGTAACTAATCATATAATATTTGGTCTTCATGAATTGTCAAATCTATTTCTATTATGTGATGGGGTATTACTTACATGAGTGTGAACAGCGTTAATAAGCATCCTTCTTTTTTCAATTTTTTAAAGTGCATATGACAATTTCTAGTTTGATTCATATGTTCTAGCAGATAGAACAATTAAATTATTTGGTACTTGACATAAGATAGTTGTAAAAGGTTATAATTTTAACTCATTGGCTCCCTTAGAAAGCTGAAACGTTTTGTGATGTCACTCATTGCTTGCCTGTCTGAAAGCCAATGTTAGAAAACAACAGGGTTTTTATAAACATGTTACACAGTTTATTATTTGAAGACGCTGCAAGCAGTAAAATGAAAATACTTGAGGTAGGAAGTTGTTTACTTAAAGGATTACTTTCTGTTATAATTTTTAAGCTGAACAACTAACATATTAAAGTTAATAAACATTAATTAAAACCTACTGACCTATATTTTCTCCAAAACGAAGTTTCATAACGTTCTAAAAGTTATCTTTTATTTGCCGATGATGTCACGTTATCCTGCCCACTATTTTCAGCACTGCATGTTCAAAATACTTAAACCAATAACTTTGTGTTTAAAGCGCCATTTTGAAACCTAGGTATTGTAAACGGATTGGTACAGAGCAAAGGATACCCACGGAGTGGGTTTGGAAAACAATTAAATTTGCAGACAAGATTTCTGATATACGGTAGAGATATGTTAATGAAATGCTATTGATAAAAAGCGTATTTGGGGTAGTTAGTTAGTAACAGGCATAGAAAATATTTACTTACAGTGGCCCTTTAATGCTCGAGTGGGAGCATTAAATAGCGCTCCAGTTGTAATCTGGTCCTAAATACTTATCTACTCTACTTGTACCCATTGCTGAACTTCTTTACTATAATAAAAGGAAAACATATTTAAACAGAAGGATGTCCCAGCTCATTCTGAGGCCACAACCTTTGTCCAGTTAGATATTATTATTACATTTGAGTTCCAGCACATTAATGCTAAGCGTAATATGATAGCTAGCAATGAAAAGAACATCTTTAACCCCCTCTACTGAAACAATCATATTATTTTCACCCTTAACACAAATGGTATTCAATTTCAATATTGAGATACTATGAGATGCTATGAGATAATAGCTGTCAGATAGGATTCCCATCAACAACAGTGCTGATGAAATTAGCCAGGAGTCATTTTAGTAAAGCTACAAAGTCTTCAATGGAAAAGTTGGGTTAGTACTAAGATTAGATACTAATTCTAACTCCAATTCTAATCAAATTCATCTCCCTTGTCAGTCATTATGCAGTTCTGGAATAATGCATATTGATTTTACAACTGTGTTGTATGGGTCTGTTGCATGGAGAAAAGTGATACATGATAGGTTCACTATGCACTAGTAAATGAAAGCTTGAGATCAGGTAATGGCTAAAGGGTTGGGTGCAAACAAGTAAATATAGTGATCTTTTTGAGATAGGTATGATCAGTAGGTGAGGTATAAGAAGAATATTACCAGTGATCAACTGTATCAAGATCAAGAACTGTTAGCATTTTCAAAATAGTAATTTATAGGACAGTAAGGCCAGCAGGTCAGGTATAGACAGCACATGGCTAATTGATTGATACAGATAGACAAGGCCAGCAAGTCAAGTATAGACAAATAAAGATATATGGCAAAAAATACTTAAGCAAGTGTAGCGAACAAGTATAGTCAGATATGGAAATCAGGATAGGTATATACCAGTATAGCAAGCAACTTAGTTAGGATTATATTATAGATGAAGTATAGGATGGTTATTCAGCAGGTCAAGACAGGCAAGAAAAAGTTTCAAGGAAGCAGAGAAAATAACAATTTATATTTCATATAAGAAGTGTCTTTATCTATTTATCTATATATCATCTATCTATCTATCGCTATCTATCTATAGATATCTATAGCTATCTATCTCTATCTATCTATCTGTATCTATCTATCTATCTATCTATATATATATATATATATATATATATATATATATATTCATCTATCTATCTATCTATCTATCTATATATCTATCTATCATCTATCTATATATCTATCTGTATGTCTCACTACTTATGTATATGAAAAGAAATAATGAAATACATGAGTCGAATGATGCTGCATATGACATGTACATTTTGAAGTTTAATTCTCGATTTCATATTTTAAAACAAATGGCATAATAAGATTCCAACAATCATTTTTCAGATATAAATAAGTAATTTAGCCTTGCTCAAATTTTAAACACAGATGTTATATTCTGAGCAAGAACATTTAAACATATTAATTAATCAGTCTTGTGTTATGAATAATGCATTTCCAAATTAGGATCCAACCATATTTTATCAAATTTTGAAAATGGAAACACACTTTACTTAGTAATTCTGACAAATGCTTTTATACAAGAGCATGGTGTCTAAGTAGTTTTTACCATAACCCCTTTTAACAGTTAACAAGAATATATACATTTTTGCATACTTTTTGCTATGTAGTATGTTAATGCAAGTTTTATTTTTTATTTAAAAATGTTCTAATTTTTTTAAAAAAAATACAGATTCATTTATCTTACAATCATGTGAAAAGAAACAAAACAAGGCAATAAAGGTAGATTAGAATCCAGTTTGGAAGACCGAAATAACTGTGTTTGGATTTTTTTAATATGCATTATTTAGTAATATTTTACTAACACTTTTTAAAACAGATTACATTTTCACACCTTTTGTATATTTATCTAAAATAATAAAGAAAAAAACACAATGGGCCAGATTACGAGTGGATCATTACCGTTAGTGCGAGGAGCGTAAACATGATTGTGAGATTGCGGTGTTCTTTAAACTCAAATCAATATTACAAGTAGCGTGCTGTTTAAATTACCGCAAATTCAATGCCAAAAATCACAGTAATTTACACTCCCCATATTTTCTATGGGTAGCGTTAAGAAGTAATATACGCTTGTATTACAAGTTGAAAGTAAATGTGATACTGATCACTAGTACGCAATCACATTTATCACTTAAAGTTTGTCCGGAAGAAACAGTTGCACTAAACAGCATTATTGACCCAAGAAACTGCCACCCCCCACATCACAAACTTCCTCTTTACACTACTATTAACCCCTAAAATGTCACACACCCCACTGTAAAGTAAAGCACTACCCTATTAACCCCTAAACCACCATTCCCCACAGCAAAAAAGCACTACACTATTAACCCCTATACTTCCAGCCCCTCACTGCAAAGTAAAGTACTACCCTATTAACCCCTAAACCGCCAACCCCCCACTGCAAAGTAAAGCTCTACCCTATTAATCCCTAAATCGCCAGACCCCAATGCATAATAACCCACTAACATCTAAAACCCTAACCTAACCCTCCCTTAGTTAACACAAAATAGACTAACCTTTACTTACAAACCTAACTACCTTTAAAAAAAAACAACTTACCTGTGAAAGTAACAAAAAACTAACCTTACATTTTAAAAGTAAAAAGAAAAACTACCATTACTTTAAAAAAAAAAACTAACATTACAAACCCTCCCTAACATTACCAAAACATTTTTTTAAAACACTACAATTAAAAAAAAATAACATACACTAACCTTACAACCAATAATAAATAAAAAAAAAGAGTTATGCTTGTTCTAATACCCCAAAATATAAAAACAACCCCAAAATAAGAAAAAAAAATATATTCTAAAACTAAACTACAAATAGCCCTAAAATGAAAACTAGCACTAAACCCCAAGATGGTACTCACCAATGATGATAGCGGTGCTCCATCTTCATCCCGGGGGCGCTCCATCTTCTTATCTTCATCGTGGCGGTGGCAGAAGCGTCAGAAGCATTGGTCTTCATTTTGACATCTTGAACACGGAGGTCCTCTTCACCAGCTGCACACTGAATTTGAAAAAGCTTTTTATTCTAATGGCTGATTTGAATTTGAACATCAGCATGTTCAAATTCTAATCAGCCAATAGAATGAAAGCTTTTTCTATTGGCTGATTTGAATTTGTATATGCAAATCAGCCAATGGGAATGCAAGGGTACTCCTATATAAAAGGGGTACCTCACATTCAAAATTCAGTGTGCAGCTGGTTACTGCATGAAAAGGACCTCTGTGTTCAAGATATCGAGATGAAGACCACCACTTCTGCCGGGATGAAGATAAAAAGATGGAGTGCCTGCGAGAATGAAGATGGCCCACCCCAGGGTGGTCCATCTTGGGGTTTAGTGTTAGGTCGGGTTTTTTTTGGTGGTTTTTGTTTTAAGATTAGGGATTTTTTTATTTTCTATAGGCAGCAAAAGAGCTAAATGCCCCTTTAAGGACAACACCTAGCCAAATGCCCTTTTCATGGCACATTTTAAAGTAGGTATTTTTTAGATAGTTACCTTTAATACCAGTGGAGCGCAAATATCATGCTCGCGTAAGCAATTTTTTGCACTTCACCTGTAATTTGGCCCTAAATAAGTATTATTAACTATTCACTGTGCTAATAGGAAATTTAACATTGAAAATCATATTCAATTACAGTTTAAGCCACGGCAAAATCTTTTTATTTTATTTATTGATTTATTAATTTATTGATTTTTCATTCAGATAAACTAAGGTTGTATATTTCAGTGTTTCCCAACTCCCGTCTTAAAGGCTAGATTTTCATGATGTCTTAAAGGGACAGACTACTCCAGAATTTGTTATTGTTTAAAAAAGATAGATAATCCCTTCATTACCCATTCCCCAGTTTTGCATCACCAACACAGTTATATTAATACAAGGTGATCACAGAGGTAAAAAGTGTATCTAAGCCTCTGCATACTGCCCCCTTATTTCAGTCCTTTTGACATTATAAATAACTATATGGGAGTGAGAACACTGTTATCTATATGGTACACATTAACAAGTGCTGTCTAGCTGTGACAAAAATGTCAAAATGCCCTGAGATAAGAGGCAGCCTTCAAGGGCTTAGAAATTTGCATATAAGCCTGTCAAAAGAAACAATCAGTAACACTAAGGGTGTGTTACTACTAGGGGGCGCACAGGACCCTATATGATTACTATGTAAATAGGCTAAGAGGGAAGAGAACAAGAAATTACATGAAATAACTAGAATGAAATATACTATATGAAATCATGTAAACAAATAAGAAACAATTCTTATAAATATGGGACTATGAGAAACATAGGATACAACACAAATAATAACAAATACAGTAATAAGAAATTTCTGAAAGTTTCTTATCTGGAAATGCTGTCTTCTTCTGCAATGTTATATAGATGGTAAATGTCCCAATTGGGGTGGGAATAGTCCCAAATGATGAATATGTTCAAATACCAGGATGATCAATGATCAGGAACACAGATGATGACTGGAGTCAGCTGCTTTGTCAGGGAAATCAGGATCAAGCCTGATGAAACAGACAGCAGTCTGAGAAACGCGTTGCTTATTCTTTTAATATCCAGTCATGAGACACTGAGATTTTTATTTTATTAATACAATTTGGTTTTATTTAAACTTCTTTGTGAGAGTCTGAGCTATATCAGTCCGGCAAGATGTTGGAGAAACCAGTTTCCTTGCAGTGTCAGTGAGCTGGGACACTGTGAGATCCCAGTCTGTTTGATTTAGCACAATTGGGTGCTGCTCCACTTGTGAGTACCTTTTTGATAACCTAACAAATCTCTTTCACCAAGTGTATTACACCAGGAGGCGCCTTTGTCTTTTTGTGATTTTTTCACAGAGAAAACTTGCATATAAGCCTACCTAGCTTTAGCTTTCAACAATGAATTCCAAAAGAACAAAGCAAATTTGATAATAAAAGTTAATTGGAAGCTTGTTGAAAATTGCATGCCCTATCTGAATCATGAAAGTTTAATTATGACTAGACTGTCCCTTTAACTAATCAGCTTATCAGTATTCATTATTTCACCTTTGCTCTAGTTAAGGTATCATGAAAATCTGGGTACTAGAGCACACTTAAATATATTCAATTAGTACTTAATCAGTCAGTCACAATATTGCTATTGAGAAACAGTCAAGCACTCACAAGATGTATCTATTAATATATCCTTTATGTTTCTGATGTTGGAGTAGATAGAAAATGTGCAAGATATCATAAAATGACTAAGGGCCTATTGTAGCTGTTTGTTACTATGGGCCCTGTAATGAAATAATTAAGGTCTTTTTAACAGAGGCTGGATCTATGAGTGTGTTTACTACCTGGAAAAGATTTGGCAGTCTGATTCTGTGCCCAATCACAAGTGTGCTGTTTCCCACAGTGTTGAAAACAGGAATAATAAGAGGGTACAGAGTTTAAATGATCAGTAAACTCAAAATTAAACTTTCATTGTTTGATGTAGTTTAAGTAACTTTCTGCTTTATTTCTATTATCATTTTTACTGGGCTATAAAAAGCTCTCCCCATCACAAATAGCACAAAACAACAACAACAAGAAAAAAGTCTTTTTTACCCTTTAACGCCGTTTGGACGTTGTATTTCATCTGAATTTTGCTGGGCTTTAGCGCCGAAGGAAGAAATACAACGTCCTAACCGCTTGGCTTTCCTGAAGCAACTGGCACTTCCCTAATGGGATTGCGGTCTGGAGGGCGTGCCTAGCATCATAGGGACGTCCCCCTGACGCAATCCCATCATTGAAATATTGTGATCACCTGCATGATCGTAAGATTTCAATTTGTTTACATCGGAACTGTTGTTCCGATGAAGACAAGTTAACCCTGGCACGAAAGGGTTAAAAAACAACCCCTTTCAAGAAAGCTCAAAGTGTGTTGAAGAATATTAATTATTTCCCCTCTTCTATCCATCTATTAATCCATTAACAGGTTTGTCTCCTCTTCTTTATTGTGGTTGTTAGGTGTTTCCCCAGGGGGGTAAGTGTCAGGTCAGGCCGAAGCCACGGGCCCAGTGTACCACCTGAGGCAGATGTAGATTATCTGATAAGGATCCCTTAGAATGACTCAGACAACGCAGCAATATGATCTAAAGCCTAAATCATCTATATTGAACAGTGCAAGCCTATCTTATAGACTTCAGTAACAGCATAAAGGGTTAAGGGGATGACACGTTAGGACCGCATCATTTTACACAGTTATACAGAGTAAGATACAATGTGAAGCTGGAAAATTACGTTCTCATAACAAGAATCAAATAGTCATAATAAGCTAACATCTGCGGAGACAACAAGGTTTCTGGACCATCTTATTGACATTATATTCTTCTGAGCGTACAGCCAAAGTACATTGACAAGGCCGAACAGCTAAAGAAACTACCATAACATGCACATAGTTCGCCCTACATAATAACCCATTATAATAAAGTCTAATCATTACAAAATGGATGCTAATCATCACAAGATGGCTGCGAGGAACAAGATGGCGGCCAAAAACAAGATAGCGCTAGTCAGGTTCACATTAACCCCTAACATACTATCCTTTTATTCTAACAGAATAACATAAAAATAGACAGGCATAGAAAATTAGTAAAGCCTTATATTATGGTGACAGAACTCTATGTGAGTATACTAAAGAGAAAAATATTCCTATGTCGTGATATACTTTTATAGGCTAATTGTCACTGCATATAGGTACAGCCCATCCAATACCTTCCATCTATCTTCCAGCCCTCCCAAAACTACCGGTCTACCGGCACAGAGACCCAACCAGCCCCCCATCTACCCCCAAACAACACTGCATCTTTTATTTCTCCACCTGCATTGCTAGCACCCCCCAATATGTCCAACAGCTCCTTCTCCACAGTAAAGCATGACATAGCAACAGCACAACTGTCTCTAGGTGGCCTCTGATCACTTTAAGGACAGCCTTTGTCCATTTGAGAGCGCTACACCTTGACACTTTGCTATAATACAATTCTCCAACAGTTCATTTGCAGTAGGGTGCTTATCCAATGTTCTTCCGCAGGGAGATGCTGGAAATCTGATGGTTTGTTCATGGGGTAGACAAGGCAACCAGTGGATACCCATGGCAAGCAAACACTTGAGTCACAGGGAGTCTAGGAAGCAAACAGAAACAGTACAGGATGAGTACACACCGCAATACAATCACAATTATGTCCAAATAAAACGTCACTTTCATCCTATGTCATTTAAAATCAAACAAAACATTGTTGATATATAATACAAACTAAATACATTGATATTTCTCAGAGAATAATTTACAACTTCTCTATACACTTTTAAATGATACTTCATGAATACTAAGCAAGTGAAAACCTGCCAGACTTCATCAAGGGCCTGAAGGGTTATGCTAAAACTTATGCTAAGGCCTGCCCTGTAGCAAAAATGGAAAAAAAGAAAACAGTCAATAAAAATAAATGAATTTCTTTACAGTGTCACTTTGAACTTCTAAAAATTAAAAGAACCTTGTGTTGCTTTATTCTGCATGGCTGCTATCTATAATGTTTATAATTCTCCAACCATGATCTTAATATTCAACAATCTCATCTGATATAAACACTACTAGTTTACTAATTATTTTATGCAACCTAAATTCTCTCACACGCCTGTATGAGGAACGCATACAAACAGAACATCATTTAAAACTACAAACTCTTTTAAAGGTAAACACATCTTTATGGTAAGAATTACTCTCTTTGACAAACATCAGGAAAGACCAAATTCACTTTGCAGATACCATACCAATTAATAAAAGGGAAAAATCCATTTGCTTTCATAAACTATAATTATGCTATTCCCCAAACAAACATTTCTCCGTATATTTAATATAAACTTCTAGCTTAGACGTGTCCTCCTTATGTTCTAAAGGGTGAAGGGTCTAAAATACGATATATTGCAGCATTTTCCTTAAACATATTTTTATACTCGGTGGGCCATTCAATAGGGTACAATACTGCAAAGTTCACAGTTACATTTATCTAAAGGGTTACTTTATTAAGCACATAAACTACAATGTGCACTAATACCAGTAAAGCATATGATCTCTTATACCCAATATGATCAATAAAAATAAAACAAATACAAGAGAATACAAAACAAGCAATATAAGGAATCAAGTTAAAACAATATTCCCCTGATTTAATTGGTTGACCCTGTAACAGCATAACAGGTCCTCCATATCGAGCGGCAAGGCACAGTCCAGAGAAGGATAGTCTTTATGTCCTGAAGACACACATCAGAGGAAACAGTCATGGATTACCCAGAGTCCAGTTCTGGGGCTGGTACCAGCATGCAAAGCAAAGAATGGATCCAAAGATAGTTCAGCAACTTTTACTGCAGTATGGTGGTTAAAACAAGCTTGACAAAAGGTCTTTCATATTCATCTTTTCTTTCTATAAAGGTTTACTTGCTTTCAATCTTTAATCTTTTGAAGAGTGCACTTATGGAATTTTGCCTGTACAGATTTGACCTAAATATGGAAACTCAAAAATAATTCAGTTAGTGTCTTTTAATCTCTGGATACAGCATCATACTCTCATCCTGCAAATACAAATATAGTGTTAAGAACCAAATAGAAAAATAAAACATTTTAGGCATCTGAAATATGAGAGCAAAATACAACACAGAAAGACAATAAAAAGATCTAATCCACCAGGGAGGGAAAAAGGAGTGGGGTCTGGGTCTACAGGCTACGACCGGGGTGGCCATCAAGGTAGATGACATCCGTGGCCAGAATCCCAATGAAGGAAAGTTCTAGACAATCCTAGGGACGTAGTGCATCCTGCATAGGGACAAGACAAGGACAGGGAAATTTAGGGCACAGCTGGTGGTTTATGCAATAACATTGTAAGAGGAGATTCAAAACGTTTTAGGTTCACCTCCTAAAAACAATCACCCCCATTACATAAAGATATTCATCAATACTCATCAATACTTCCCCCTTGTTTGCGTGAAACATCTCATGTGACACGCAAACACAACATAACAAGAGACTAAACAACAAATCATGCACTCTACTCATGCAGAGACAATTCTCAATAGCAAGCAAAATCAAATACACTTCACAATTCAATATGCTGTCCATACAGCACGCTTCCACACGTAGTCACAAAATAGATAAACATAACAAACAAACATTGAAAACCAATTGTTCTTGTCTTTCACAAAACAAAACATTAGCTGCTGACACAAATTTCAAACAACCACAATTAACCTAAAATTCAACACATATTCTGACATTCACTGAAATGCAACACTCGCAAAACACTACAAACAATTAAAAACATCCACTATGTACAAAACTTTGATATCACACAAAGAAAGCAATCACAGCAGATGCCCAAGAAACTTCAGTTGCATATTGTACAAATAAAATTGTGCTTATTTGGGAACAATCAGATAACCATGGTACAGCCACAGTTCTCCTGCCGCATGCACCAAGCAAATCCACTGTTAAAGGGACATACTAGTAGAAATGAAAATTTCATTATTCAGATAGGACTTTTAATTTTAACCAACTTTCCTAGATTAAACCAAACATAGGTAGGCTCATATGCTAATTTTTAAGCCTTTGAAGGCTGTCTCTTATCACAGGCTGTTTAAATCTCTTTGCAACACCAAGAGACAAAATAGCCATATAAATAAAACTAAAACTATAATCAGATAAATTAGCAAGTTATGTAAATGCAGTAGAATCAGAGAAATTGTGCATCATTTGTTTGCCGTCCCCTATTGCCTTAATATAGGGGTGTTTATAGTAGACACATTATAGACCACAACATAGCTGATAAGCAGCAATCAAACTCATGGCAATTATAGTTGTAGACTGGGTCATAACCATATAGCTACATATTTGTAAAAGTGTCACTTAAATCACTTCATTAAATAATATCTCATTTATTTATTGAACGCAGTGGGGGTTATTTTAATAACAAAGAGTTCTGTAATATCTGTGAGATACAGTTTGTTGACAGAATATAATATAAATACTGGTTTCTTTGTAGTGAGCAATTTATATTTATAATTTTTTTTATAACATAGAACACCAGTACTGCAGCTTTAAATGTAAAGTACAAATCTTTCTCTCTGCAACAAAGCAAAACACAAGAGAGAACTTTTTTTTTTTTTTTTTTATAAAAAAGAAAACCAAAACATGCACAGTGTTATCATTCTTCTCAAGGATAGTAAGGCAAGCTCAAAGTTTCATTTTTACTTAAAGGAAAAACACTGTTTACTGCTTAGGAATATAAAATTCACACGAAAACTTGATAAATGCTAATTAGTTTAACCACAACAAAATGATTGGATTTAACGTTGTGTATAAATTGATATTCACCATTCTGCAGCTCTCCAGCCAAATATAACAACCGCATATAACACAAAAATAAGCTTTCTACAAAAGAAGAATAATACAGTTTCCCCTTTAAATTATTCCCAATGATCCTTATAATAAAAAAAGTATACTGACATTCATTAAATAGCCTAAGCAAGCATAAGCAGCATAAGAACGCACTCACAGCGGGATGCAGGCTAGTTAAAGGGACATTTTACCCAAACTAAAAAATAATCTTTAATTGAAACTGCTAACACAGTGAAATATACTAGTGTTAGGCTTACAGTAAACCTCATTGTCTTTTCTATAAATATTCCCTTAAATTCTCAGATGTTATATCAGTTTGCCTGTATCCCTTTAAATATTTTTACTCCTCTGTTTTTCTTGTTTTTTTTCTCTAGTCTCACAGATCGCTACACTAAAATTGTAAACAACTTATCACTTCAGTTTGCATTACAGAGAGAATTAAGTTATACTACAAAAGAAACATCTGCTATCTAAACGGAAGATTTAAAATAAATTTATACAAAGAAAGGTCTCTTAAAATATATTTTGCAAACTACTAATACAGTGTTATTGCTGCTCCTGGACTCCTTTCACCAGAGTGATCCTTTAAATAATAAAATGACAATTTTCTATTGCTCCGTCTACGCACTGAGCTCTGATTTTACAGACAAATATAAGATAATGAGATATTATTATTATCTAAAATTCAACCCATTGCAATCAACTGTGTTTTGAAAGCATAAAACCAGCTACTTCATATATATGCAAATAAACTTGCAAATGCAATTTCTCCTATATTTTATACTATGCAGCTTGTATAACAAGTCATGGACAATACATTAATAGCAACACTATGTTACAGTGGACTGTCCCTTTAAGGACTAACCATTTATCACGTAAATCTCATATATATATACCTTAACCATAATTTAGGCTGCTTGTATGATTTACCACACAAATGACCTGCAGATTAATTTACTTGCAACAAAAACGGACGCACTTTTAGATAAACTTTCAATTACAGCCTATAACTATATTTCATTGGGTGCACCAACTCTATGAACAGACCTTACAAATACAACATAAGTTAACCCATTAATCATACCAGAAACAGTTTCATATTTACCAGAGCGTGACAAAAAATCACACACACCATCGCACTTTCAAAGCCACTTTCAAAGCCGTTACTTCACTTGCTAAAACAATATCATATATTTACATGACGAAAAACAATTATCACTTAAAACTAAAACTGCTTATTAATACCACATACTTAAAACATGCTATTCACTTTAAAATACAGGTATATAAAAATAACACTACAAAATATCTTCTTAAAACGTCTGATTTCCCAGCAGAGAAACAGAAAGAAAGAAACATTTTTACAGCGATACAGACACACAAGCTCATTCCATCTCGCATACCAGAGATTCACTCCCTTTTTTCCTTTCTCAGAAAAACATCTATTTCATAGCGTACCACATACATATAAAAAAACCACAAGATTAACTTGTCACCAAGTTCAAAATGTATTTGATTCCGATTCCACGCAAAATGGCCATTTTTTTGCCTGGATTGGGACAATCATTTTCAAATAATACATTCTGTTTTTGGTTTAAAGTAAATCTGTTACACGCATACCACAGTGAGAACCGACAGACCATCACACATTATGCATCTCAATATACAAAATTTCCTTTTCATTACTGCAAGCAAATAAAAAGTCTTACAAACAAAGCTGCTGTAACAGTTTCTTTTCTTTTTTTCTTTTTTTTTCTTCTGATCTATGTGCGCGCTCAGTGGTGGCCCCCCTTCTTTGCCTGCTACATTTTTTAACACAGAGATTTCTCTATTTACCACACAGCAGTACTCACTGACAATGTTTTAAAACTATTTCTGTCTTTTGAAGAAACTATTAACTCTTTTTTTTTTTTCCGACCTTACACATGTAATTTTCTCTGTGCATTCTTATCTATAAGCAGATCCCATTTCTCAACATAATAATAACCACATTAATAACATGCATAGCCACTTAATATTTTCTAAGCAATTATTTAGCAGCAAAACACAAACAAAACAAAGCAAGCATCAGATATCAACATGAGCTTCAGGTGCATAACAAAACTCTATTATGGGAATGAATATGGGAAACTTTAACACACGTGAGACTCACTCACTGCCAACTTCCCAGGGGAGCTTAGCTTAAAATCTTTCGTCAAATGGCATTCATTTATTTCTTGCGCGCTTATCACAGACAGGACTCACAATACCTGTCGTAACCCAGCACAGGACTCTTAACCTGGCTGGAGGGGTATCACAACTGCCAGCAGGACTATAACCTCTGCAAACCTGCGTCTCAACCACAGGAACCCCTTTAACCCTTTATCATATATTATCAACACCTATTACCAGACTAAATTTAGGTTCAGATTCACAGAAGGAAAGCATGGTAAAAGCACTCATACTCACCCACGGCGGATCCCACTTCTGACACCATAATTGTTGGGTGTTTCCCAAGGGGGGTAAGTGTCAGGTCAGGCCGAAGCCACGGGCCCAGTGTACCACCTGAGGTAGATGTAGATTATCTGATAAGGATCCCTTAGAATGACTCAGACCACGCAGCAATATGATCTAAAGCCAATCATCTTTATTGAACAGTGCAAGCCTATCTTATAGACTTCAGTAACAGCATACAGGGTTAAGGGGATGACACGTTAGGACCGCGTCATTTTACACAGTTATACAGAGTAAGATACAATGTGAAGCTGGAAAATTACGTTCTCATAACAAGAATCAAATAGTCATAATAAGCTAACATCTGCGGAGACAACAAGGTCTCTGGACCATCTTATTGACATTATATTCTTCTGAGCATACAGCCAAAGTACATTGACAAGGCCAAACAGCAAAAGAAACTACCATAACATGCACATAGTTCGTCCTACATAATAACCCATTATAATAAAGTCTAATCATTACAAAATGGATGCTAATCATCACAAGATGGCTGCGAGGAACAATATGGCGGCCAAAAACAAGATGGCGCTAGTCAGGTTCACATTAACCCCTAACAGTGGTATTCTTCTTCTTAGACTTCTAACACATATATAGATACATTTGCCAGTGTTCCTGATTGGATAATCAGTTTAACCTAACAGGAATATAGGGTGTGTAGGCTCACTGTCAAAACTGAGCCAGACTAACCTTCTGATTTAGCACGAGATATTTGCAAGTGAGAAAATCATTAAAGGGACACTGTACCCAAAATTTTTCTTTCGTAATTCAGATTGAGCATGACATTTTAAGCAACTTTCTAATTCACTCCTATTATCAAATTTTCTTCATTCTCTTGAAATGCAAGAATGTAAGTTTAGATGCCGGCCCATTTTTTGTGAATAACCTGGGTTGTCCTTGCTGATTGGTGGATAAATCCATCCACCAATAAAAAAGTGCTGTCCAGAGTACTGAAACCATAAAAAAGCTTAGATGCCTTCTTTTTCAAATAATGATAGCAAGAGAACGAAGAAAAATTGATAATAAGAGTAAATTAGAAAGTTGCTTAAAATTGCATGCTCTTTCTGAATTACAAAAGAAAAAAATTGGGTACAGTGTCCCTTTAACTGTGCTAGAAGTAAGTTTTTTTGTGCTTGTTTCACAAGTTGATAGTAAAAAGTTATCGCATGTGCACTAACTCGACATGCGTAAAAAGCTGAACTTACAATATTGTGCATGCGATAACTTATTAACCCATAGAAGTCAATGGAGCAAAAAAAGTGAGGAAAAAAACACCCTAGTCGCGCGCAAACACAAATTGTAAATTAATAAATTTGACCCCTGTTTTTGAATATATATATATATATATATATATACATGATTATATTTAGGGATATATATATATATATATATATATATATATATATATATATATATATTAATTTAAATTCCAAAGGAGGACTCAACTAGTGAATCTTACCCTTAGAAAGTAAAAAAGAGTTGCGCACACTTATATGTACTAATTCTAAATGATTATAAATTATTATAAAAAACACAATGGTTTAACCTAATAATTCTATTAAAATAGAAATGGTGTCAAATATGTTATAGTAAACAACCTGAGATGAAATAATCACTAATATAAGTGAAGGGTAAACCTATATCTAAATCTATATAAAATTGCTAGATATACATATAAATATATAAAAAAACATAAACTTAAAAAATCCAAGTAAAATAATAATTTATAAATAATTGAAATAATTTGTAAAAAACAGTCTTATCCTTCTGATGGTATTCCTGAGATAAGTATGCAGGGAGATGATTTCAGTGCAGCTCGTCAAGGTAACGCCCAAGGTTCTGATTGAGTGATGTAGTACAGCTGTAGATATCTAGAAAGACAAGCGCACAGAGACACCTCTCATAGTGCAGATCAATTGGATTTATTTACAAAAGCATTTAAAATACAACAAAAACTGTGGAAGGTAATCCTTACTCACAAATAGGACCTCAATCGAATGAGGTAAGATAAGACAATTGGATTCTCAAAGCGTCCCCACTTATATCCTGGAAAGTGCTGGGCTGTAAAGGCAGTCCTTGAATCTCAATTTCATAGATGAAGCTTAATCGCTTTCTTTCCGGTTAGTGTGGTCAAAGATCCTCATGTACTTGTTGGCGATCAAAGATACACTTAATAAAGTTAGCAAAGTATGCTCAATTCAGAGCTATAAGATACCGCTGTGATTCTCTTGCGATACTCAGAGAAAACTCTCAGCGTGTCTGTCGGCAGTGACGTAAGGTGGGCGTGGCCTTACGCGTTTCACGGTAAACAACCGCTTCGTCAGAGGCTTGATGATGCCCACCCTACCAGCTGAACATTTGTAGTCAGCGTAAAGGATCACTCCCACCTTACGTCATGAGGGCGGATTTACTGATAATAGCAGACACATAACTTTTAGGCACCCAGAATGTTTGAGTTCGTATTCTTGAAAGAGGCCTATTTGACAACACACGACTGTCTGTGAACCAAAAGCTATACTTAAAGTCATACTGCACTAGGATAATTTAACAGACAGTGCGTAAATATTAAAAATAGTTGATTTAAATTAAAAGAACACACACAAGCTAACGGACTATTAGTAAAACCATATAATAATGCAAATCACTAAACAGTTATATTTTACTGTGTTGTATTAAACTAAACTAAGATTAACGATTTCTTATATTTGCCCTAACAGAGTGTGATATAAATGTTTGACGGTTTATCCTAACACTTCTTAATTATCCCTTTTATATTGAACTATTGGATATTATACTGGACATTTAATTTCTTAGTTTTTGATATTTAAATTTGATTTATTGAACTTTATAACACTTTGTAAAATATGTCTATTTGACAAAAAACCTATTGTAAAAGATCTCTCATATAATACTAAAATCTTATTATCTTTCATTATGGATATGTATTATATCTTATACCACAGCCCCACTTATGAAAATAGCAAGGTGGTTATTTGATATTCTTATTTATATGTACATGTGTGCAATATATGTGAATATATATGTTTATATATATATATATATATATATATATATATATATATATACACACATATACACAGACATGTATATAGAGATATATACGCATGTGTATGTATAGAGTTGTAGACATATGCGTCTTCATCCATATTCAAAACACTTTTTTATAACTTCCACCTATATATACATACAGTGCACACGTCTTATTTGATTCTTAGTCAGTGGATATTATTTTTATTCAGATACTCTATATTATGTATTATGTTAAAAAGGCCTGAATATCAACTTCCCTATTCATACCGAAGGGTTCCATAGTCTGGAGAGAGTGAATCCAAAAGGTCTCTCTTTGTCGTAGACGTAACATTCTATCTCCCCTTCTTTCGTCTAATGTAACTTGTTCAATAGCTTTAAAACGAAGACTGGAAGGGTCATTGTTATGTACCCTTCTGAAGTGATCTGTCAGTCCATGAGATACATCACCTTTCTCTATATTAGTTATATGTTCCAGGACCCTCCTCTTCACGGTTCTTTTGAACCTACCTACATATTGACAGTGACAAGCACATTCTAAAACGTATACTACGTATTTAGAGTGACAGTTCATACAACTTTTTATTGTTTTTTTCAAACCATTGACTTGAGATTTTATTTGTTTGTTGTTTGTATCTATAATGGGGCATGTATTGCAATTTTTACGATTGCATTTAAAAAATCCATAGCTCTATTTAGCCAGTTGGATTTAGCATCCTGTTTTAAACGACTCGGAGCCAGAATATCTTTTAAATTTTGATTCTTCCTAAATACCACTGTTGGAACAGCATCTAAAGTGTCTTTAAGGACTGGGTCCTCCAAAAGTACATGCCAATGTTTTCTGATTGCTTTCTTGATACACCATGCTTTCTCATTATACTTTGTTAAAAACAGATTGTTTTTCTTATTGTTCTGCATGGTTTGGTTATGATTCCCTTTCTGTTTTAGTAGGTTACAGCGTTCTAGTTCACAGGCTTTTTTTATACCCATTTTCCACCAAGTTCTCTTGGTAAACTTTCGCTCTGAATTTGGTTTTTAGCATTTCTGATTCTCTATCATAAGATTCTAGACTCGAACAGTTCCCCCTCACCCTCTGGAATTGGCAATAAGGAATATTCCTTATCCAATTCTTATGATGTCCACTTCTGGCGTGGAGGTAACTGTTCGAGTCTGTCTCTTTTCTAAATAGACTGGTCGTGATAGTGTCTCCACTACCTGACAAGGTGATATCTAAAAATTCTATCTGTGTTTTGTTCACATATTCAAAGAATGATTCAATTCCATTAATTTCCCCTTTCCAAATGGCAATTACGTCATCTATATAACGTTTCCAAACAATTATGTTATCTTTGAAAGGGTTATTGTGACAAATGTATTTGTCCTCCCATGCTCCCATATACAAATTTGCATAGTTGGGGGCAAAGCGAGTACCCATCGCTGTGCCCCCAACTTGCAAAAAAAATTCTCTACCAAAAAGAAAATAATTTTTCTGCAAAATGAATGTTATTGCCTTTAGTAGAAAGTCTCTCTGTGTCATAAACATATATATTCACATATATTGCACACGTGTACATATAAATAAGAGTATCAAATAACCACCTTGCTATTTTCATAAGTGGGGCTGTGGTATAAGATATAATACATATCCATAATGAAAGATAATAAGATTTTAGTATTATATGAGAGGTCTTTTACAATAGGTTTTTTGTCAAATAGACATATTTTAAAAAGTGTTATAAAGTTCAATAAATCAAATTTAAATATCAAAAACTAAGAAATTAAATGTCCAGTATAATATCCAATATAAAGGGATAATTAAGAAGTGTTAGGATAAACCGTCAAACATTTATATCACACTCTGTTAGGGCAAATATAAGAAATCGTTAATCTTAGTTTAGTTTAATACAACACAGTAAAATATAACTGTTTAGTGATTTGCATTATTATATGGTTTTACTAATAGTCCGTTAGCTTGTGTGTGTTCTTTTAATTTAAATCAACTATTTTTATTATTTACGCACTGTCTGTTAAATTATCCTAGTGCAGTATGACTTTAAGTATAGCTTTTGGTTCACAGACAGTCGTGTGTTGTCAAATAGGCCTCTTTCAAGAATACAAACTCAAACATTCTGGGTGCCTAAAAGTTATGTGTCTGCTATTATCAGTAAATCCGCCCTCATGACGTAAGGTGGGAGTGATCCTTTACGCTGACTACAAAAGTTCAGCTGGTAGGGTGGGCATCATCAAGCCTCTGACGAAGCGGTTGTTTACCGTGAAACGCGTAAGGCCACGCCCACCTTACGTCACTGCCGACAGACACGCTGAGAGTTTTCTCTGAGTATCGCAAGAGAATCACAGTGGTATCTTATAGCTCTGAATTGAGCATACTTTGCTAACTTTATCAAGTGTATCTTTGATCGCCAACAAGTACATGAGGATCTTTGACCACACTAACCGGAAAGAAAGCGATTAAGCTTCATCTACGAAATTGAGATTCAAGGACTGCCTTTACAGCCCAGCGCTTTCCAGGCTATAAGTGGGGACACTTTGAGAATCCAATTGTCTTATCTTACCTCATTCGATTGAGGTCCTATTTGTGAGTAAGGATTACCTTCCACAGTTTTTGTTGTATTTTAAATGCTTTTGTAAATAAATCCAATTGATCTGCACTATGAGAGGTGTCTCTGTGCGCTTGTCTTTCTAGATATATATATCTATATCTATATATATATATCTATATATATATATATATATATATATATATATATATATCTATATATATATATATATATATAGGAATATATATTTATAAATACAAAAAACATATTCTGCTATGTGCAGAACATTAGAATATGACATATTTACAGAAAATACACAGAATAACACTATTAAATATGAATATTGCATACATATTCCTTTACTTGTTTCATCTACTTAACATCAAAGGGCTCCAATGCACACACATATATATATATATATATATATATATATATATGTGTGTGTGTGTGTACATATGTATTTATGTGTTTATATGTTTAAAGGGACACTGAAACCAAATTTTTTCTTTCACGATTCAGATAGAGAATGCAGTTTTAAGCAACTTTCTAATTTACTTCTATTATCAATTTTTCTTCGTTATCTTGCTATCTTTATTTGAAAAAGAAAGCATCTTAGCTAAGGAGCCAGCAAATTGTTGGTTCAGAACCATGGACAGCACTTGTTTATTGGTGCTGTCCAATCAGCAAGGACAACCCAGGTTGTTCACCAAAAATGGGCCGGCATTTTAACTTACATTCTTGCTTTTCAAATAAACATACCAAGAGAATGAAGAAAATTTGATAATAGAAGTAAATTAGAAAGTTGCTTAAAATTGCATTCTCTATCTGAATCGTGAAAGAAAAAATTTGGGTTCAGTGTCCCTTTAAATATGTCTGTAAATACATATATACACATTTAAATGAATAAATACATATGTACACACATTTGATATGTTTTGTGATTCCTTTTTTTGTTTCGCAAAACAATTAACCAGAGCTCTGACGACGTACTAACCCAACACGTGTTAATTTCAATTCTACTCAAGAGATTACATTTACTTTCAACATGTAATACAAACGAAAAACGCAACGTGTGCAAACACCCGCAATAAACCCCTTATTGCTTGCGTGTAACTGTTAGCACTCCTCTCATAATCTGGCTCTCAGTGTGCAGATGGCACTGATCATAACAAACATAGATGAAACAGGAATAAATAATGTAACATGGTCACTTAGGCTGCCATAGAGCCAGGTATTTTACGATGAAAACAGGACAGGTAGAGCAAAATGAAAATGACTGCAGGAAACTGGAGGTTAAGCTGTTACACAGTATTGGTCAGCTCTGGCAGGTTTGTAATGCAGGTAAAGTGCTGGTACACAGAATAAACCAGCTCTAGCAGGATTATGGTGTAGATAAAGCAGGGATATAATGTAGGTTCACTGTGAAAGGACTGTAGTGCAGGTAAAGCTTGTATATAGAGAAGGCAGGTGTCTATAGAACAAGGATCTATAGACAAGGGTATGTGGATACATACAAGCAAAGCTATCGAAAAGCTGAGGGAAAGCAAATCAGATACACGGGGTTCTCAAAGGTAAGACGACAATGTCAGATCGCTAATGAAAAGTTTTAACAGTCTTTTATAGAGGAGTCATTTGGAAATTCAGTAAAACTTATACCCACAGGGGCAGCTTAGCACAAAGGGTTCCGCAGCTTCAGAGCCCAAGCATTTCAGGCTTGTGTGAGCAGGTCTAAAACACTAGTTTAATAGCTACAACCTTGACACTGGTGCTATATAACCTATCAAGACTGGCAGAGTTGAATTATCCTGATCATATCAGATTGTGATGTTTGACAAGCCCTGCTCATGCACAATCTTATCTGTTGAGTGAGGGCAGGGGGGTGCGACTGCATACGTTTTTGCTTGTGCAGTGAATGGAGTGCAGTGGAGCAAATTTTGTCTGCCAGTATTTGGTAAATGGGGGCCAGAGACCCAGTCTTACTCAGGAAGATCTGTGTTCACACCCTAGGTCAGTCATTACATTTCGATAGCCAGGCCTGAAATATTTTAAACCTTATTTGCAAACTTTAGGGCCTACTGCCTGTGCAAGGCCTTGTCTGGTTGAAGCCTATATTAAGGCATTCTATCTCAGATTACACTTAGGCCTTAACTGTTTATGGCCTGCATTGTGAATGCTGCCTGTAGCTAGTCATTGTGTGTGGGGGGAGGGGCATGCAGCTAGGCCATTACTGTACTATTTCTCATAAGCCTATTTGTTTATTAAATTATTAGTTTCCTTGAAATTATTTTGCATTCAGGGTTCTTGTTACTGTTTTGTTGTATTACAGGTCCTTTTGTTATTCTTTTGAAAGCTTGAGCCTTCTATACTGTTATGGATCCACAATCTGCTGATACCCAGCCCAATCTCAAAGACGAGATATATGCTTGAATTAACAACACTATAAAACCCAAGCTATAAAACAAAACAGAGGTCTTCCACTCTCTACTGAGGTGGAGTTAGACCTCAGACCGGTACGTTCTAGAACTGTCAATAGAATCTCAGACTCCTTTAGTTCTGATTCTGAAACCCATAAAACCCACAAACGTCCCTCCCCCGGGAGCTTCACATAGGGGTGATAAAACCTTCTCCCCAGAGGTAAAATGTGGTAAAATAACCCTTCACCCCCAGGGATTTCCAGCAGACTATCTGATTCTGACAATTTTGATTTGGAGGATTTTTATCAGGATTACTATCCTGAACTGGACTTCTGATACAGAAGTTATCTCATCTGCTTCCCAACCTTGTGGTTCAAAATCACTGGTTAGCCATCTGTAGCCAGAGGATGAATTAGTGAACCCTGCTTGAAATTATATTTTTTAGTTCCAAGCACATCAGACACCCTGATCCTCTGGTTCTTTGTCTCCTCATCTCTGCTGGATTTTGCAAATGCACCTTTAAAGACCTCTAGATTGAGAGGACCGTAAGAAGCTATGAGCCAAGTGTTGCAGACCTTTCTTTCTAGGTAGGGAATCTTTGACGGCCAAGTTTGATGCCAAATTGGTTGTCTTCCTTACAAGGAAAGGCAAGGATCCTTGGAAGGGCATTGAGAGGTCTCTTAGAGGGGTGCAAGATAAAATGCTTGACATCTCTAGAGAATGGGCCCTTCATGCATTTTGTTTTTTGGATAACACCAATGTTGCCTATTTGAGTGAATGCAGGAGGGCAGTGCTTTGGCTGTTGAGCAGTTTTGGCTGTTGAGGAAGCGGTCTCCTGCCAAGTGCCTTCTTTTTGGTGAGTTATTTTTACAAACTATGGGGCATTATATTTCCAAATTCACATCCACTGATAAGATTCAGGCATCCCCTAGGACATTTTTTCAACTTTCCCAGGTTTTCGGCAGCTGCCCTTATTCAGGCAGATATTCAGTTCATCAGTCTCAAAGGCACTAATTAACCCACTTCAAACATGGAGAGGGGTTCTCTCATAAATCTTGTAGTTTCCCTCAGAGCCAGAGGCATTCGCCTTATCACTTACCTCAATGTGCATCCTCCTGATGGCAGAGGATCATCACTCTCTACTTTTGGACTTTCTTTTTGTGTTGTATTAATTTGTTTTCTAATTTTCCCTATGGGCTTTGCACCCAGACTTGTCTGGGGTACACTGCCTTAGTCTTTGGAAACTGTACAGCTGGCTGTGAGTGTTATTGAGCAGCCAGGGCTGTGCATTTTGCAGGATCATAGGATGTGTACCCGGTCCAGTTTGAGAGTTCAGTCAATTTCCGTGTTTTGTATGTGTCTTGGGAGATTACATAAGCCCTGTGCATCCTTGTGTGGTTTCCAGTTTATTTGATTGAAGCATGCATTGTTTGGCTGTAGGACACAAGAGGGAAGAGACCTTGAGGTGATCCTCCACTTGAACCATATGGCCAGATGCAGTAACTAACTCTTCCATTTTTTCTTTCAATCTTAGCTGTGTGCTAGCAAGAGAGTGACAAACTTTTTTGTATGTTGTATTAATTTGTTTTGTATTGTTTTTTTATGGGGCTTTGCGCCCAAACTTCTTTGGTGCTAACTGGCCAAAAGATAGATTATGGTATAACAACATACCCAAGTATTTGAAAGAGTGGACTGCGGTCAGCGTGCAATTGGATTTTGTTTTGATGTATAGATGGGAATTTTGTAATTTAGGTCTTGTTACAAAGATCATTGTGACTGTTTTGTCAGTGTTTAATAAGAGTTTTTTTTTTAGATCCACTTTTCTACCTCTGTGAACTGGTCTTGGAGCACTGCTTCAAGCTGCTGCAGATTGGAATTGTTTGCATAGATTACCGTGTCATCTGCATACATGTGTACAGTTGACGATTTGCAGACATTAGGCAGATCATTTATAAATAAAGTGAATAGTAGGGGGCCGAGAATGGAAACTTGGGGAACACCACAAGTGACTGGGAGAGGGAGGGAGTCACTGTTAGAAATGGAGACATATTGTGATCGATCCGATACATATGATTGAAACCAGGTTAACGGACGATCAGCAATACCAGAGTTTTTTAGTTTGAGCAGTAGTATGTCATGGTCTACTGTGTCAAAGGCCTTTGCAAAATCAAGGAAAATAATTCCAGTTAGTTCTCCTTGTTCCATGCCAGTTTTCCAAAATTTCCAAAACTTTCTAGGGTTAGATAAGTTATTGTTCAGACTTTCACAGAAATATTGGGCCTTGGCCAATTTTGTTTGTTTAGTGCATATATTTCGCCATTGTCTATATACACAGTGATCGTTCATAGAGCCAGTATGCTTTGACCACAAAGAATCCCGAAACTGGTACATTTGAATGAGGTCAGCTGTGATCCAATTTAAGTGTCCTTTTACTCTCACCTTACGCAGTGGGCATGTAAATTCCAAACTAATAGGAGTTTAGACTGAAAGAATTCAACTGCAGAGTCTAGATCTGGGAATAGGTTTAATCTGTGCCAGGGGAGGTTCTTGATATAATTTAGAAATTATTGAATATTACATTTTTTGAAAGACCTGGTGATTTTATCCTTGGGAGGGGATTTAGTTGCCTTTATTTTGCGCACGCAGTACACTATGCAGTGGTCACTGAAATTGTAAGGGAGAACACCTGCCTCCTGGATTCGGTCAGGAGAAGTGGAGAGAATCCAGTCGAGCAGGGTATGATTATGGCTTTTGATGTTTATGCGAGTTGGGGAGGAGATTAATTGCGTTAGCTGCAAAGATTTAAATAGCGTGCGACAACTGTTATTTTTTGGATTCAGCCAATCAATATTAAAATCTCCAACAATCAAAATTTCACTTTTTGGGTTTTGAGCTATGGTTTCAAAAAGGAGATGGGCTATGTCAGAAATGGAATGCACAGAGGAGCTAGGTGGGCGGTAGATTCCTGCAACAATAATTGATTTACTGCACAGTATCTCAATTGTGCCAGAAAGGAAATCAAAGGTGGCAGGAGAGCTAGATTTTTGTAAGGGGGTGAACTTTGTGGAATTGTCAACATAAATTACAATGTCGCCTCCTCTCTTTTCTCTGTCAATTCTATGGCATGGATACCCATGTATAGCAATTGCAGAGTCAGGTATTTTTGCAGTTAGCCACGATTCAGAGATAACAATGATTTTGGGCTTGTATTGTAAACACCAACGCCTAGATTTAGAGTTCTGCGTTAGCCATCAAAACCAGCGTTAAGGGCTCCTAACGTTGGTTTTGGCTGCCCGCTGGTATTTAGAGTCAGTCAGGAAAGGGTCTAACGCTCACTTTCCAGCCGCGACATTTTCATACCGCAGATCCCCTTACGCCAATTGCATATCCTATCTTTTCAATGGGATCTTTCTAACGCTGGTATTTAGAGTCTTGGCTGAAGTGAGCGTTAGAACTCTAACGACAAAACTCCAGCCGCAGAAAAAAGTCAGGAGTTAAGAGCTTTATGGGCTAACGCCGGTTTTTAAAGCTCTTAACTACTGTGCTCTAATGTACACTATCACCCATAAACTACCTATGTACCCCTAAACCAAGGTCCCCCCACATCGCCGCCACTCTAATAAATTGTTTTAACCCCTAACCTTCCGACCGCACACCTCCGCCACCTACGTTATCCCTATGTACCCCTATTCTGCTACCCCTAATATCGCTGACACCTACATTTATTAACCCCTAATCTTCCCCCTTCAACGTCGCCGCTACCTACCTACACTTATTAACCCCTAATCTGCTGACCGGACCTCGCCGCTACTCTAATAAATGTATTAACCCCTAAAGCTAAGTCTAACCCTAACACTAACACCCCCCTAAGTTAAATATAATTTTTATCTAACGAAATAAATTAACTCTTATTAAATAAATTACTCCTATTTAAAACTAAATACTTACCTGTAAAATAAACCCTAATATAGCTACACTATAACGAATAATTATATTGTAGCTATTTTAGGATTTATATTTATTTTAAAGGCAACTTTGTATTTATTTTAACTAGGTACAACAGCTATTAAATAGTTAATAACTATTTAATAGCTACCTAGTTAAAATAATTACAAAATTACCTGTAAAATAAATCCTAACCTAAGTTACAATTAAACCTAACACTACACTATCAATAAATAAATTAACTAAACTACCTACAATTACCTACAATTAAATCAACTAAACTAAATTACAAAAACACAAACACTAAATTAAAAAAAATAAAAAAGATTACAAGAATTTTAAACTAATTACACCTACTCTAAGCCCCCTAAAAAAATAACAAAGCCCCCAAAATAAAAAAATGCCCTACCCTATTCTAAAATAAAAAGTTAACAGCTCTATTACCTTACTATTACCTTACCAGCCCTTAAAAGGGCCTTTTGCGGGGCATGCCCCAAAGAAATCAGCTCTTTTGCCTGTAAAAAAAACATACAATACCCCCGCCAACATTACAACCCACCACCCACATACCCCTAATCTAACTCACCCAAACCCACCTTAAAAAACCTAACACTACGCCCCTGAAGATCTTCCTACCTTATCTTCACACAGCCGGGTATCACCAATCCGTCCAGAAGAGGGTCCGAAGTCTTCATCCTATCCGTGCAGAAGAGCTCCTCCAGAAGGTCCGAAGTCTTCATCCTATCCGGGCAGAAGAGGACATCCAGACCGGCAGATATCTTCATCCATGCGGCATCTTCCATCTTCTTCCATCCAGCGTGGAGCGGGACCATCTTGAAGCAGCCGACGCGGAGCCATCCTTCTTCACCGACGGACTAACGACAAATGAAGGTTCCTTTAAATTATGTCATCCAAGATGACGTCCCTCAAATTCCGATTGGCTGATAGGATTCTATTAGCCAATCAGAATTAAGGTAGGAAAAATCTGATTCAAGTTCAATCCGATTGGTTGATCCAATCAGATTGAGCTTGCATTCTATTGGCTGTTCCGATCAGCCAATAGAATGCGAGCTCAATCTGATTGGCTGATCCAATCAGCCAATCGGATTGAACTTGAATCTGATTGGCTGATTCAATCAGCTAATCAGATTTTTCCTACCTTAATTCCGATTGGTTGATAGAATCCTATCAGCCAATCGGAATTCGAGGGATGCCATCTTGGATGACGTCATTTAAAGGAACCTTCATTCGTCGTTAGTCCATCGGTGAAGAAGGATGGCTCCACGTCGGCTGCTTCAAGATGGTCCTGCTCCACGCTGGATGGAAGAAGATAGACAATGCTGCATGGATGAAGATGTCTGCCGGTCCGGATGTCCTCTTCTGCCCGGATAGGATGAAGACTTCGGACCCTCTGGAGAAGCTCTTCTGCCCGGATAGGATGAAGACTTCGGACCCTCTTCTGGACGGATCGGTGATACCCGGCTGGGTGAAGATAAGGTAGGAAGATCTTCAGGGGCTTAGTGTTAGGTTTTTTAAGGGGGGTTTGGGTGGGTTAGATTAGGGGTATGTGGGTGGTGGGTTGTAATGTTGGGGGGGTATTGTATGTTTTTTTTACAGGCAAAAGAGCTGATTTCTTTGGGGCATGCCCCACAAAAGGCCCTTTTAAGGGCTGGTAAGGTAATAGAGCTGTTAACTTTTTATTTTAGAATAGGGTAGGGCATTTTTATATTTTGGGGGGCTTTGTTATTTTTTTAGGGGGCTTAGAGTAGGTGTAATTTAAAATTCTTGTAATTTTTTTTATTTTTTGTAATTTAGTGTTTGTTTGTTTTTGTAATTTAGTTTAGTTTATTTAATTGTAGGTAATTAGTTAGTTTATTTAATTTATTTATTGATAGTGTAGTGTTAGGTTTAATTGTAACTTAGGTTAGGATTTATTTTGCAGGTAATTTTGTAATTATTTTAACTAGGTAGCTATTAAATAGTTATTAATTATTTAATAGCTATTGTACCTAGTTAAAATAAATACAAAGTTGCCTGTAAAATAAATATAAATCCTAAAATAGCTACAATATAATTATTCGTTATATTGTAGCTATATTAGGGTTTATTTTACAGGTAAGTATTTAGTTTTAAATAGGAATAATTTATTTAATAAGAGTTAATGTATTTCGTTAGATAAAAATTATATTTAACTTAGGGGGGTGTTAGTGTTAGGGTTAGACTTAGCTTTAGGGGTTAATACATTTATTAGAGTAGCGGTGAGGTCCGGTCGGAAGATTAGGGGTTAATAAGTGTAGGTAAGGTTGTGGGGACGTTGGGGGGGGGGGCAGATTAAGGGTTAATAAATGTAATATAGGTGTCGGAGATGTTGTAGGCAGCAGATTAGGATTACATAGGGATAATGTAGGTTGCGGCGATGTCCGGAGCGGCAGATTAGGGGTTAATAATAATAAGCAGGGGTCAGCGATAGCGGGGTCAGCAGCTTATTGGTTAATAAGTGTAAGGTTAGGGGTGTTTAGACTCGGGGTACATGTTAAAGTGTTAGGTGCAGACTTAGGAAGTGTTTCCCCATAGGAAACAATGGGGCTGCGTTAGGAGCTGAATGCTGCTTTTTTGCAGGTTCTTTTTCAGCTCAAACTGCCCCATTGTTTCCTATGGGGAAATCGTGCACAAGCACGTTTTTGAAGCTGGCCCCGTCCGTAAGCAACACTGGTATTTAGAGTTGAAGGGGCTGTAAATTATGCTCTACGCTCCCTTTTTGGAGCCTAACGCAGCCCTTCAGAGAATTCTAAATACCAGCGGTATTTAAAAGGTGCGGGGGGGGGAAAACATGCGTAGCTAACGCACCCCTTTGGCCGCAAAACTCTAAATCTAGCCGCAAGCTTGCAGTGCATCGTTTTTTGGTAGTAAGCTGCGGATATTACAGTGCACAAAGGAGAGGCCTTTTTTAGCTGGAAGGCTAGGATTGGAATTTGCTGGGGGACCAGGGTTAGACTCTACATCATTTGCAAGGGCAAGTAACATAAGGAATAGGAATTTGGACATAGTTTTTGTTTGGCCGTATAGTGAATGGGATACTTTATAATTTTGTGAGGTGGGTGTAGGAGGGCTTGTAGGGTTACTTCTTTTGTTTCTTAGCTCTGCTCTGGCTGATAAGGGTGCAGCACACGTTTTCTTCAGGGCCCTGGGGTGACCACTGAAATCACACACACATGCAACTGAGTGTTTTCACAAGATTTATTATTTTTTATTGAAAAACACACAAAGACTTTATAGTGAAGTATACGTCATACATGAGGTCACAGGAAATATATAAAAGACGTAGTTAACTTCACATCTGCATAAGGGGCCCACAGGAAATAAGAATGTTATAGCACATAACAGAATATGCCCATATAAGCATATTGTTGAGAGGATCTCATATTAGAACCATATGTTACAACTTATTCCATGATGATATTTTCATTTTTGTATCTTTCTTGCTGGACTTCATGCAAGTTTCAAGGCTACCCTCAATATGCTTAATATGTGAGATTCAAATTACCCATAGAACATAATATATATAATATATATATATATATATATATATATATATATATATATATATATATATATATACCCATCATTCCCCTATTTGATCACATCGTGATCACATAACCTGTAATGTTCCTACAATATAAACTATCTGGGTCTACCTCTAATTATATTTTGCAGTTGAAATTTTTCTGCATCTTGTATCATACCTGATATTTTCTTTTGTAAAGTTTAAGACATGTAACAGTTAAACAATGTTAATAATAGTAAACAAAATAGGTGTAAAGTGTCCAGCATCTTCAGGTGAGTAATAACATGCCGTTATTAATACTATTGGGATATACACAAAGATCAATATCCCCATTAGGAAAAGGAAGATCTTGCAGGAATGTCTTGGATCCATGATTGAGATCGTCATCCTGGTCTTTATGAGGAGTGATTGATACCTTATCACCCACTTCTCCTTTGTGAGGGGTGACCGATAGCTTGTCACCCGCTTCTCCTCTCTTTGGACAGAGTTTCACTCGTGAAGCGTGTATCCAGATGTCCTTGTCGTCAGTCAGTACGGCAGTCCTGATTACAGTGATCATAGTGACTGGCTTGCTGAACGGGAAACCTCCTTTCTTTGCTTTATTCAGCTGGCAAATGCAGACCAGATCTCCAGGCTTGAAAGGATGGGTTGGTTCCTGTGAGGGAAGAGGTAAATGGGAAGACACATCACCATAGATGTCATTCAATGTATCAATCAATTGTTTTACATATTGTTCCTTAATACAATCTAAATCACCATTTTTAATGATAAGTGGGCCTTTTACCCATGGAGTCGGGAATGGTCTACCCATTAGGACCTCAAATGGAGACAACCTGGTTGTCCGATTTGGGGTCATTCTGATTTCTGCTAAAATAGTTTTGCCATTTAACCCATGTACCTGCTGTTGCCTTTAAAAGTTTTTCCTTGATATTGCTATTCATTCTTTCTACAATCCCTGAGCTTTGAGGATGGTAGGGAATGTGAAAGTTCCAATTAATCTGTAACAATTCTACTAACTCATGTGTGATTTTACTAATGAACGCTGGACCGGTATCAGAATTAATCTGAAGCGGACAACCAAATCTGGGAATTATTTCAGTGGCTAAAATTTTAGCGACTGTTTTTGCATTTTCCCTCTGGGTAACAAAAGCTTCTGGCCACTTAGAAAATTGGTCAACTATTACAAGTAGATATAATTGTTTAGTGCCAGTTTTTGGAATATGTGTAAAATCAATTTGCAGATGTGTGAATGGGGCTGTAGGTGGGGGTAAGTGGTCATGCTGGGCTTTATTGGGGATGGTTGCATTGGTCTGTAAGCAATATACACATCTATTAATATATGCCTTGCAATGATCACCTATACATCTAATGTAGAAAGATTGCTTCAACAAGTTAGTTGTTGGTTTTATACCTAGGTGTCCAACACCATGGGCTTGTGCTATAAAGAGTGGTGCGCTGCTTTCCTGTATGCCCACCTTCCCCTCTTTAGAAAACAAACCATTCTCATCTAAAGTTAACCCATTAGTAGTCCAGAAAGATATGTCACTAGGAGTGACATGTCCCTGGAGTTCAAGAAGCATATGGTCTGTAGGACATGAAGGTGGGGCTAAAACAGCATACATACGGATCGTGGATCCGGGTGTATGAGAAACATAAGCAGCCTCTTTAGCAATTTTATCTGCAAGCGCATTACCCAAGGAAATAGGGTCAGACTTGTATGTATGTGCATGGCAATGTATGATCGCTATGTCCTTTGGGAGTTGTATGGCCTCTAAAAGGTCATTAATCAGGTCTGTATGAGAGATGGTCTTGCCATCTGCTGAAACAAAACCCTGTTGTTTCCATATCATACCAAAATCATGCACAACCCCAAAAGCATAGCAAGAGTCAGTGTAAATGTTAACAGATTTATTTTCAAACAATTTACATGCTTTTGTGAGTGCTATTAATTCTGCAGCTTGTGCAGAAGGATAAGGAATGGGGCCTGCATCTAGAACAATGTCTGGTAGTTGCACAACGGCATAGTCTGTCTTATAAATACCGTCACTAGGTCGGAAACAAGAACCATCAACAAACACATTATCAGCATGGTCAAAAGGTTTATCCATCAAGTCAGGTCTTGGTGTGGTAATGTGTTGTATTACCTCTATACAGTCATGGTCTGTTGGAAAGTCTAGTGATCCTGTAAGTAAGGTACTAAGTATTTGAGTTGGCCCTGAGGATACACTAGTATATTTAATAGTCAGATTTGTATTATTCAGTAATATACATTCATAACCAGAAAGTCTTTGAGAAGTCATGTGTTGGGTAGTGACATTTTTTACAAGATGTAAAACTTGGTGACTAGTGTGTAGTACTATTGGATGGCCTAATGTGATTGTTTCAACCATCTCTACAGCCATGGCGCAAGCCGCCAATGCTCGGAGACACGCCGGCATCCCTTGTACCGGTATTGGAACTACTTTGGAAATGAAAGCTACAGGACGCATATTGCCTCCACCATGCTCTTGGGCACAGACAGCAGCCATGGTTTTACAATTGTCCCTCACATACAAGTGAAATGGTTTACAATAATCTGGTAGTCCTAAAGCAGGGGCACTAATAATGCTAGTCTTCAGAGCTATGTAGGATTTAGTCATGTCTGTGGTCCATTGTATATGTTCAGGGCTATCCCCTTTTGTGGCTTGCCTTAGAATGGAATCATGATGGGAGCACTCAGGAATCCATTGTCTGCAATAATTAGTCATACCTAGAAAGGTGAGCATGTCCTTTCTAGTAACTGGCTTTGGGATCTGTTGAATCGCTTGGATTCGTTTGGGACTAATGGACTGGTGGCTTTGGGAAAGCACAAATCCAAGGTAATCCACTTTTGTCACGCCTACGTGTAGCTTATGTTTTGCTATTTTATGACCTTCAGCAGCAAGGTGTTTTAACAGACTTATTGTATCTACTGAATTTGCCTCCTGGTTAGGACTACACAACAGTAGGTCATCGACGTACTGAAGGAGGACGGAACCTTGGCTGGGTGTCCATGACCGCAAGATATGTTGGAGCACCAGCGAGTAGACCGCAGGTGAGGCCACATAGCCTTGAGGGAGGCGTGTCCAGGTAAGCTGACGCCCATCATAATAAAAAAAACATAAGTAGCTGTGTCTCAGGGTCCAATCGGACTGAAAAGAATGCGTTAGCTAAATCAATGACTGTAAATATACAGGCATCATGTGTAATGGCTTTGAGTAACTTTGTAACATCTGGGACTATTGTGGCAATTGGGATTACTATTTCATTAATTGCCCTTAGGTCTTGTACTAACCTATATTCATTGTCTTTCTTTGGGATCGGATTTATGGGGGTATTATAGGGAGAAACTACTGGACGGAGGATTCCTTGTTTAAGGAATTCCTCTATCATGGGTCTTATCCCTTCTTTCTTCTCTCTAGACAATGGATATTGTTTAATAAACACTGGAGTAGTATTAGGTTTTAATCTGGCTTTATATGGGGTACACTAAACTAAACCAATGTCAAGTTTTGAAGATGCACATACAGAGGATGGGACATCTGTCAATATGTCATTTTAAAAACACAGGTTAGTGGACCCTAGACTCACGTCTAACCCACCCTGTCTAGTGACAGCTACTTTCACTCCAAGGGGACCCATAAGATCACGACCCAAAAGGTTAAGGGGATACCCAGTTATAATACGAACTGGGTGCAAAAGTTGTTGGCCAGTACAGGGTACCCTATCTTTAAGTGGCAGTGTGATGCGAGTCTGAGTCAGCACTCCATTAATCCCTAAAGAAGGTTCAGATTTTCCAGTAATGCCATCATACATATCTGAGCATAAGGCAGAGCATGTAGCTCCTGTGTCTACTAGAAATGGTAGGGGTTCCCCCTCTACTTCTAGGACTAAGTATGGTTGCTCATGATAACTTGTTGACACCACTGGAAAAATTGGAGTGCTACCTTCTTGGCACCCCTATGGCCATTGTATGTTGTGTTTGAGTGCCTCCATGGGTGCAGGGGCTATGTAAGGCTGTCTGTTATACTGTCAGGGATTGTAAGGGGGGCCAGAATTATAAGGGGGTTTTGGGCATTCATTTTTCCAATGTCCCTGTTCCCCACAGTTAAAACAATGTGTTCTGTTTGAAGTATAATTCCCTCTAGCTCTTCCTCTAGCTCTCCCTCTACCTTTCACATACATTCTATTACTCCTTGTATTATCCCTTTCCCTGGCCTGGAATGGATCACAATGTTGTAAACTCTGCTTTTGATAAAAAGCAGCATTTTTTCCCTCTAATTTCCTGATGTCAAAACAACCTGCCCCTTCTTTTTCATGAATTATTTTCAAGAATTCTGCTAGAGTCAACTCCGGCCAATCAGAGACAAGTTGCTTCACCAACAAGGAAAGCTGAGGTTGCATATTACTAATGCAAGTCTGGACCTTCAGAGAGCCCATTGCATCTCCTGATTCCATTCCAGCCTCTTCCTTCCAGCATTTATAAAAACACTTAACAAATTCTACTACTGTTTCCTTTGTATTATGTTTACACGCCAGTGCAATTGACATACTTTGTTTATCCTTCCATATTCTATGCATTTCTATACTTAATTCTATCCACATTTCATCTAGTCCCTCACGTGTGTTTAGGGCATAGTTAATTGTTGGATCACGACTCAATTTACTAATACTCTTTACATTACCCCACTCCCAACCTGATTCAGGGTCATAGTCTAGAAGTGCATCAATGATAATTCTTATGTCTGTCTGTGTCATGTTTTGTCCTTGTAACATTCTTTTTAAATACATAATACAAGCTGATGGATGTTGACGGGAGTTTGGGGCTCCCTTGGTAATTTCCCTTAATTCACCCGGGTACAAAGGTTTAATAATTAATTGGTCTCCCACAGTAAGAAATGGCATACTAGCTTCTGGTACAGCTGCCTCCTCCCCTCTACTTCTTCATTCCCTCTTTTATATTGTGGGTTTATTGTAGGGGGGTAGGAAGGTGTTACTGGTTCATCCTTAATCGGGGGTTTGGGCATAATTGGGGGTTTAGTGACCTGGTATCGGGGAGTTACAGAAGGTCCTGGCAAGGTCCATTCCTGGGGTACCTGAGCAGAGGCAATAGCAATAGTCTCTAGATCTATATCACTAGGGGATGGGAGGCTAGGATATAGTCTGTTATATGATGGGAAAGGTAGGTCAGGGGCATTATATGGGGCAGGGGGGGTGAATATGCTGTCTGTCTTTGCTTCCCACTTTTACCCTTCTTTTTATTCCCATCTATATCAATATATTGCCAGTATGGAGCAACAGTCAGCCAATTTTCCCCACCCTTTTTCATATAATCCATATTACCACCCTGGGTCACCTTTATACCATGGAAATGCCTCTTCATCACCTAGACACAACCCTTTTAGCATATTCATATGAAATTTATCATTATCCCCCTCTCTGGGGAATGGATCAGAGCTTCTCATAGCTTCTGTCCATTCTGCCATATTCTGAACCCAAGGAATAATATACATAAACCCATCGGGTGACACCCTTCTGTGATGTTATATATTATATGTCAGAACAAGTGATAGAAAAAGTACTGGTACCTAGTATCCTCTATTGTAGGACCACTCAGCCTCACACCAAACCTTGGATTCACACAGATTTAACTTATAGGAATCCAGTTATGCTCATTGAACTGAGGGTCACTTCTGCAGGGTACAGAGTGAAAACGGAGCTGTCACGCAACCAATTGATAATGATAGATAGATATCAATAGATGGTTTAAGATAGAGAGGAATCTACAGGTAATTATGGTAGATGTTCCTCCAAGCTTAATATAAGAATATCAGAAAAGTCACACAAACACAGCACACACATATAAAAGTATATACAGTAGACAGTCACACTCAATCTCACAAGTGGCCAAATATAACATATGAGACAGAGGAGTTATCCCCCAATGAGATTAAATGGCACACAGAATAGTAGTGAATATATATAAGTGTGTTTAAGACAATGTTATGTACTGAGGAGAAAGCCCAATATGTGACAGTTGAGGCTTTATAACATTGCCAATAGTAGGTATTAGAAATCTACTGTAAGGTAAGAGCAGTAACTGAGGTGGTAAATTAGGTTTGGTAACTGTTATTCAGGGATATGCAGATAGTAGTTGATAAGGCAGTCCTTAATAATGATAACCAAAAGAGTCAGATTAGAGTTGCGGTATTTGAGTTAGTAGGTATGACAATTGACAAGCAGTGTCCGGTAACAAGATAGTAATGAGATTTGCAAACATAGGAATAATGCAGCTGAGGTTAGTATCACAGTCTATTAAGGTAACAGTGTCAAGCAGTAAGCGTAAGTATCATGCAGATTATCCAGCAAAGGTAATAATGATTATACAGACCAATTCATTGAAGAATGTCAGGCAGAGCGTGTGAGCAGCTTGCAGGTTGAACTGTTACCCATATGAGAGAGAGCGCGGTACACGCGCTGGGAGAAACGCTGAGATGCCGGGTGTGATGTCACAGACACCCGGTGTTGCAGCAGGAAAGAACTTAGGCGGTGAATTTTGGTTCCAGTATCGCTGATGTATAGCTGTTTGAAGAGCACTGGAGTAGGAGAGCTGAGGCCAGCAGGACTCAGCTAAACGTTAGTAGCTCAAGAAATAATTTCCCCAGTATAGAGAAAAAGGGCAAGGTCTCTTAGGCAGGAGTCACTGGAACAACTGATGCAAATTACCAAGCAGGGAGAATAGGGAGGAGGGGCCTTAAATAGGGTAGAGGAGTGAAATTTAAAGTGACAGACATGATATGCTAACTTCCCTGACACCTTCCCACATAATCTTTACATGCTTCTCCTGGCCTAGGTGATGGAAATTGTTTAGACTGGGATTTGCCCGTTCTCAACTCCTAACTTATCCTTTAAAACTTTTACAACCAAATATAATACAATACAAAAAATAAATAAATAATAAAAAATAATAAAAATAAAAAAATGCAATACCTTTACCTTTAAGAGCAATTAATTATTGAATCTTTTTGCAGAAACCACATTAACTAGAATGGTTGTACTCCGTTACCAGTTATTGTGCCTAAATTCTTAAGTTTACAACAAGAAAGAGAAAAAAAAATATCACTATGCTGATTCTTTCAGTAGTTTCTGGCTTTAATTATCTCTAGGTCAAAGGTCACCCTTCACCAGAAAAAATTTAGCGTTTTACTAACATTCAGAAACAGCAATGCATATTAGCAACAGTTTACTTTCTTAATACTTTATACAATAAGCAGTATTTTACTTCTTTAACACTTTATACAATAAACAGTATTTTGCCATACAGCATATTTAAAAAGCAAGCAGCATAAAAATTCATATAAACAATGCAGTATTTATCTTATAACTTTAAAGCAATGTTAGCCATACAGCATATTTCAAAAGCAAGCAGCAAGAAAATGTGTGGTTTAACCCTTCAGCCAGACTTAATATAACCTGATTTCTACCAAAGAAATCAATTATTCCCTTTTTGTTTTTAATCTATAAAAGATTTAATTAGAATCTACCAAAGATTCATATATATATTTAACCTGATTTCTACCAAAGAAATCTACTATTCCTCTTTTTAGACAATAGTTAGAATCTACCAAAGATTCACATATATATTTCCCAACTATTCCTATGTAAAATGAAACTTAAGGGGTCTCGTGGTAAGAGAAAAAAGTCAGAATAAAAAGGACTCTTTGTTCAACTCACCTTCCGAGATTTCCCTGTTTCATCCCACTTGTCTGACACCAGCTTGTAGGGTTACTTCTTTTGTTTCTTAGCTCTGCTCTGGCTGATAAGGGTGCAGCACACGTTTTCTTCAGGGCCCTGGGGTGACCCCTGAAATCACACACACATGCAACTGAGTGTTTTCACAAGATTCCCATTTATTGAAAAACGCACAAAGACTTTATAGTTAAGTATACGTCATACATGAGGTCACAGGAAATATATAAAAAACGTAGTTAACTTCACATCTGCATAAGGGGCCCACAGGAAATAAGAATGTTGTTATAGCACATAACAGAATATGCCCATATAAGCATATTGTTGAGAGGATCTCATATTAGAACCATATGTTACAACTTATACAAAAATGAAAATATCATCATGGAATGTTTCTTGCTGGACTTCATGCAAGTTTCAAGGCTACCCTCAATATGCTTAATATGTGAGATTCAAATTACCCATAGAACATAATATATATAATATATTATATATATATATATATATATATATATATATATATATATATATATATATATATATATATATATACCCATCAGGGCTATTTTTTATAACTCTCCACCAGCACTCACTCAGCAGATAAGTTACAGCAACAGAGCAGGCCATGGTGTATGAAAATTTGTTTTCCAGTTTGAGGTGTGTGCTTATGGCGGTAATGATAGGAACAAAATTGGAGTGAAAAAAGTGTTGTCATGAATATCAGTATGGTCATATTTGGATTCATGTTAGTGCTATAAGGTGTGTAGATAAATATATTTATATATATATATATTTATTTATACATATATACAGTACTGTGCAAAAGTCTTAGGCCACCATTAGGTTTGCTGTTTTAGCAATGGTATAATGACCATATATAATTATTTCTCAGTCTCTTTATTAAAATACAACCAGAAAATACAGAATAGTTGTATGCAGTATTAAAAACAAATAAATCAGAAACAAAAGCTTCCATAGACTAAAGTGGCAAGTATTTAGTGTGATTTCCTCTTAAACTAGAGCAATAGCAGGAACCTGACTCTCGAAAACCTAAAATGAATGGAATGCTAATTAATGTCATTACTAAGACCTGTATTTGTCCTACTATTTAATTTAAAAATGACTGCTGTTAAAAAGGTTTATTCCACCAGGTTTGTGCAAGACATGCTTGAGCATTACCTACACATGTGATATGATTTCAATTCATTGGAAGTGTGCTAATACGACCATCTTTTAATCGCATCATCTCGTTTAAAATACCAAAGATGACAGAATTTGACAGATATGATATCATTCTTTTGCATCAGCAAGGCCACTCTCAAAGGGGAATCGGCAAATAAACTGGATACTCAAGATGTTGTATTCAAGCTGCTATAAAGAAATCTGAAGAATCAGGAGAAGTCAAGGACAAAAAAGGACTGGAAGGCCAAAAAACTTTAAAAATCTGATGAGAACTCTCTCAGAGTTTCTTCTTTGAGAGACCAGAAGAAATCCAGCAAGGACCTGGCTCAGCACCTGGCAGCTTCATCAAGATGCCAGGTTGACTCTTCTACAGTCCAAAGAAGCTTGATCAGGAATGGTCTTTGTGGAAGGGTAGCAAACAAGAAACCACTTTTTTTTGGAAGGGGGACAGAGTGAAAAGGCTAAGATGTGCTAAAGGTCACAAAGATTGGAAGGAAGATCAGTGGAAAAAAGAATTATGGAGTGACAAATTTTGGGTACAATAGTCGATAATGTGTGAGAAGAAGATTTGGAGAGAGATGGAAGAATGAGTGCTTGCGACCTCCAGTGAAACACGGTGGAGGGTATGTCCTGTTTGGGGCTGCATTTCTGCCAGTGGTGTTTGGTGATATTGTCCGAATTGATAAAATCATGAATGCTGGAAAGTACAGACAGGTTTTTATTCACTATGCCATTCCTGCTGGAAGTGCCTGCTTGTGAATGGTTTTACTTATTGAGCATGATAATGATCCCAAGCACACTGCTAATGCAGTGAAATCATATTTGGAGAGAAAAGGAACAAGATCTAGCAGCCACTTCTCTTAACTGCAGACTCAATGCAGAGAACTGTTTGCAGAAAAAGGCAAGTAAAAAACGTTTTTGTTCATTAACCTCTTAAGGACATATGACAGATTTTTTTCCATCATAAAACAATTGAGCAAACTTAAAGCTGTGTCCTTAAAGGGTTAAACTTAGTTTGATGATGATGCAGTCTGTTGTGTGATTAAACACAGGCAGGATGAAATTAATCAGTGTATATCCAGACCTGAGCAATGGAACAAGATCTAGCAGCCACTTCCCTTAGCTGCAGAAAAATGCAAGTAAAAAAAACGTTTTTCTTCATTAAACTTAGTTTTATGATGATACAGTCTGTTGTGTGATTATTTTGTTTTTGTCCATTAAACTTAGATTGATGATGATACAGTCTGTGTTTGTGTGATAATTTTATTAGGTGCGGCTTAGCAAATGTTTTTGTTTATTAAACTTAGTTTGATGATGATACAATCCTATTTTATTAGGTTTATAATGCTGTTTAGCATTTAAAGTCTTAATTTCAAAGCTTTAAAAATAATGTATTAGGTGTTGCTTATGTCAATTTTGAGAGGGGCCTGGAACCTAACTCCCTCACTTCCCATTGACTTACATTATAAACTGGGTTTCAATTTACAACTGTTTCGATTTACAACCATTCCTTCTGGAACCTAACCCCGGCGTAAACTGAGGGTTGCTTTTTTTTTCTTCTCATGTCTGATTCCTCATATCTTTGAGCCCTAATACCTTTTTTGTGCAATATATATATATATATATATATATATATATATATATATATATATATATATATATATATATTAATCATTTTCATAACATAATGCTATTTTGAGTGTAAGTGTACTTTTACATGTATTTTTGATGTGTTTTGTAACACTTTTTTGTTTCATGAAGCAGTTAACCAGTGCTCTGATGTCTCACTAACCCAACACGCATTAACTTCAACTTCGCTCAAGCAATAGGGGCCTATTTATCAAAGCGTTGCATTCTCTGGCATCAATACGCTCACCAGACATATATATATGTGTGTGTTATTTTAGAAATCTTTTGTAAACATATTTACATGTCCCCAAGTTCCTTTTTTTGTTCTAAACAATGTTGTATGTCATATCTCTGTGTTTACTTATACCACTATTTGTATATAATGTAAATGTATTATTATTCTGAGCAGGAATAATTGTGAATATAACATGTAATCAGAGTATCATATGTATTTATTTGCAAACAATGGATATTTTAAAGGGATAGGAAAGTAAAAATTTAAGTTGCACTAGTTGGAGCTAGCTGCGAATTGGTGACTGCACACATTTGTCTCTTATGATTGACTAAATAGATGTGTTCAGCTAGCTGCCAGTAGTGCAATGTGTTCCTTCAGCAAAGGATAACAAGAGAATGAAGCAAATTTGATAATAGAAGTACATTTGAAAGTTGTTTAAAATTGTATGTTCTATCCAAATCATGAAATAATATTTTGGGGTTTCCTGTCCCTTTAAGAGCTGGGCCAGTTTTCTCTCTGCACCTGTCTAACCCCTCCTGATTGCAATCTATTTTTAAAATCCACCCCTACACAAATGTTATAAAATGGGCTGGCATATAAGATGACATTTCTTACTGAAAAATAAATTCAAGAGAAGGAAGAAATACACTGAAAATAGCATGCCAGTAAAGAGGTGATTTTAATTTCTGCTGTATCTGATTCATAACAGTTTAAAGTTAGGTGGGCTATATCCCTTTGAGCTATCATCGTAAGATTATATTGAATCAAACATCAATTCAAATGTTAAAATCCTTGTCTAAAATTTTACACTGTGTGTCCTGTCAGCATCAATGTTTATCTTTAATACTAATTTCACATATACATACTTACTTTCAAAGTATAATACACAATGTAACAATACACAATGTAACAAATGGCACTTACAAGTTCTGATGCGTGATCAATGACACAAGTATTGAGCAATTTGATCCGTTAGTGATAGTTTATAATGTGTATTTTAATCAGATTGGCAGATGTCATAAATCATGTGATTATTCATATTCCAATCAAAAGTTGTGGAAAAATTCACCAGTGTGTGGGTTATTTAGGAGTTTGCGTCATAATTGGTGCGAAAAGTGTTGAGTCAAATATGGCGCGAAGTGGAGAGTGGGACTTGTATTACATGGCTTAAACATGGTGCACATAGATTTCTCACAAAAAAATAAAAAGGAAGTTAGCAACATTATGTTGTGGATTTATTTATTTTTTATCTCTATCTATTAGTGCAACAAGTTTGGGGCAAAACTTTGCACCAAATATGTAGAAATAATATTGTCCCCTTGCTTTGTAATGAGAGACAAAGTTGTATCATAATCCATAAGTAGTAATGTATTTTTTCATTTTTATCCCTATATCTACTTGTGCACAAAATGTGTAGCAATAATATTGTTTGATTTAGAAAGGGTATACAAATTTAATAACATTTCTAATTTACTTTTATTATGTAATATACTTCATTCTCTTGCAACATCAAACATAAACTTTCTGTGTTTTCAGACTCCCAATGACTTCTATGGCATCCGCGACCTCCAGGGTGGCGGATTGAAAACTAGGTACGCTGAGTCGGAAAAGACGCAAGCGTAAATGTAGAATTTTTTATAACTTTGTGAGAGCTTCAAATAGTGTCGATTAGGAGGGCGAATGAACACTATTCCTCTCGAATACCACGGTTTTCAACTCGCATTGATCTGCGGCGGATTGAGATTGCAGGAACATATTTTACGTCATAAATTTCAACATTTGGTGATCTTGACGCTTTGATAACTACGACGGATCAATTATGAGTTTTTTTCTACAAAGCTGTACCATAAAACTAATAACTAAACCGTCACAAAGTACCCATAAACTAGCTATTAACCCATAAAACCGAGGCCCTCCCGCATCGCAAACACTATAATAAATTTATTAACCCCTAATCTGCTGCTCCCGATATTGCCGCCACTTTAAAAATATTAACCCCTATTCCGCCGCTTCCCGTCATCGCCGCTACTATAATTAAAGTATTAACCCCAAAACCGCCGCCCTCCCGCATCGCAAACACTATTTAAATATTATTAACCACGGTTTTCAACTCACATTGATCTGCATCGGATTGAGATTGTGGGAATATATTTTACGTCACAAATTTCAACATTTGGTGATCTTGACGCTTTGATAACTACGATCAATCTCGCAACAATTATGACGTGGAATTCCAGCGTATTTTCAATGGAAGCTTTGATAAATAGGCCCCATAGTGTTTACATTCAACTTGTACAACAAGCGGAAAACCCGACACGAGCAAACACCCGCAAAAAAAAACCTTTTTTCTCACACATAACTGTTAATGTGCCACTCGTAATCTGGCCTTGAATGTTTGGAGTTTGATTTAATTCCAGTTTGTTCCTGTGTGAAGTCTTCAAAGAAGAGTGGTAGAGTTTAATTAGTTTAGGACAGTTCTCCATGCTCTGCTTTCTGATAGGTTCATACATGCTACAAAGTTTTTCTTTTTCTCTGCATGTTTTCCTCTTTGCTGCTGTTTGGAATCAGTAAAGAATTGATGCAAAATATTCACCTCCTGTCTTTAATAAAATCAAGATTATTTAGGCACCAAGGTTATAATTATCCACATTTTGCTGCACCTACCCTATAAGGGGATTTCTGTGGTTAAATACAGTACGGTAAGCAAAAAGAGCTGTTGTATATCTCATTAGCATATATTACCCAAAGTTCTGTAGCGCATTGGTATCAATGTATACAGAATACTTCTGGGGAAAAGCAAATGGGTATTTTTGTGCTAGTTGGTTATACAATTATGTTTGTGGCTCTTACTTTTATGAAATGGAGGATTATAATCTCACACTTTCATCTCTACCATAACTTAACTTCAGGATGAGTAAGAAATTGCAGAGAACATGTATATAAAATATGTCTTTTTAAATTGGACTAGTTACTCTTTTCCCTCTGGGCTAATAACTTTTAACCTCTGACTAGTAAACAAAAGTGATATTTTTGCATCCCATATAATATATAACTTAAAAAGTATTGTAGTGATGAAGACCTAAAAGAAAACACTTTGACATCTTCTGCACAGCAAAACAAAGTAAAACTACATTTGTAATAATTTTTTTTTATTATTCATTCCCTAGATGGTGGCTTCAATACCTTAAGAATACCAATATGTTTTGCTCATACTTGCTAAAATAGAGTAGGTTTAAAGCAGCAAATAATATCTATAAAAAAAATAACATTCTGATGATTTTAGGGTTAGTTGCATACGTTTTTCTGTTTTAAGCTGTATTTAAAACATTGCAGTAAACCAAGAAACATTTGTGTTTATAATGGAGAAAAATGCAATAAGGAAATGCACTGATGCACTAAATATTTTTTTGCTTTTATTATATATATTGTATTGCTTGCATATAACTATGGATTTGATTTAAGTCAAATTGATTGTGTTTTTGGCTCTTTTTCATCTCCCAATACACATATACACCTACAATATAAATTATTACACCATTTTGGCATTGGGCAAATATTGATAGGGATATCGGAAAGACAGCACTGACTAAAGCAATGACACTCCACCCGACCACAAGTAATAGACTAAGAGGCCTATTTATGAAATGTCTGTTGGACCTTATCCGACAGACATCACTGAATGTGGGGAGCAATACACTCTCCATATTCAACATTGCACCAGCAGCTCACAAGAGCTGTTGGTGCAATGCCTCCCCTTGCAGACTCGCGGCCAATGGACCGCCAGCATGGGGGTGTCAATCAACCCAATCGTACTCAATCAGGTTGAATTGTGGCGACTCCTGTCCGCCTCATCAGATCAGGCGGACAGGGTTATGGAGCAGTGGTCTTTAGACCGCAGCTTCATCACTGCTCTTTCTGGCGAGTCTGAAGACTCGCCAGAAACATGGGCCTTCAAGCTCCATTTGGAGCTACATAAATGGGCCTCTAAATATCAATAATATAAACATATCAAATTCAACAGCCAAAGACACTTGATAAATGCTCAACACCCAAAGAACAAACCATAACATACATGTGATAAACATTAACAATATTGGTTACTGAGTTGCACATGCTCGGATTGAGCTTCCCATGCCAACCATGGCAATAGCCCTCTGTGATGCCTTATCCCTCAAATTACACCAAGTAACAAACACATCATCACCCTTAATTAAATGTAAAATACAAATAAACATCCATAAAAAAGATCAAAATTTGTAAATCCATCCATTTTTTATTTGGATCCATATTGCATAGCATGGCTCTATTTTGTTGTGTATCAGTTCAGTTTTTGTTAAACAACTGCCATTTTCAATTTTTAATGGTGCAGTTGTGGGTAATCTGAGATCATGTGGGAGTTATCAAGATCAGCTGTATTTGACTTGACAATTGTTTTCATAAAATAAAATAATGACCAATCCAGTTGTGCCAAAATTGAACGAGAATTTCAGAAAGATTTGAACCAAAGCCTTAAGGGTCAATCACAATCCTTTACAAAAGCTTATCAAATGATTTATCTACAAAAATCCCTGTAGACTTTAAAAGCAAAGCACATTAAGCACTTTGAGATTTTAGTATAAATTGTTAAATCATATGTGGTAAAACAACTTTGCAATACACTTTTATTTATTTTAGTCCCTTTTCCTAAAAATGAATTCTGAAAATTGTGAACTTTCCATTTCCTGTTAGAAGAGGAAGTGCAGACTCTTAACATAACACTGATATATTCCACACAGTCACACTTTAGTGAGTCTGTTCCTAATTGGACTCAGCTAAGAAGGAAAATAGATTATACAATAATCTAATACAACTTTTACTGCTTAATGCAATTATTCCAGTCTGTCCTAACAGCACTGTGCTTTAACGGCGTTAGGGTGTCAAGGAACGTCCTACCTTATATGGCGTCCTTCACCCTCCAACTTTTAGTGAAAGGAAAATTGGCCTGGGGGGACCGGGGGAGTGCCTAACAGCGTAGGCAGTCCCATCATCCTATCCCAGCCTTGAAAATGTGTGATCACATTGACAATCGCATGATTTTATTTTTCCAGCAAGTGTTTACATTGGAAATTTGTTCCGATGTTAAACACTTGCGCCAGCATGAATGGGTTAATATATATATATATATATATATATATATATATATACACATATTATTCTCAGGCTAAGCTTTGCTTGGAATACCAAGCATGAATGAGTTAATAAATAAATATATATATATATATATATATATATATATATATATATATATACACATATTATTCTCAGGCTAAGCTTTGCTTTGAATACATACAGCTAGATTATGAGTTTTGCGTTATGAGCGGAAAAGCATTGTTATATAATAAATGTATTAACCCCTAATCTGCTGCTCCCGATATTGCTGCCACTTTAAAAAAAATATTAACCCCTATTCCGCCGCTTCCCGTCATTGTCGCTACTATAATAAAAGTATTAACCCCAAAACCGCCGCCCTCCCGCATCGCAAACACTATTTAAATATTTTTAACCACGGTTTTCAACTCACATCGATCTGCGTCGGATTGAGATTGTGATTGAGATTGTGGGAACATATTTTACATCACAAATTTCAAAATTTGGTGATCTTGACGCTTTGATAACTACGATCAATCTCGCGACAATTATGACGTAGAATACCAGTGTATTTTCAATGGAAGCTTTGATAAATAGGCCCCATAGTGCTTACATTCAACCTGTTCAACAAGCGAAAACCCGACACGAGCAAACACCCGCAAAAAAAAAACTTTTTTCTCACACATAACTGTTAATGTGCCACTCGTAATCTGGCCTTGAATGTTTGGAGTTTGTTTTAATTCCAGTTCGTTCCTGTGTGAAGTCTTCAAAGAAGACGCTTCCCAACATAGTCGCCACTATAATAAAATTATTAACCCCTAAACCGCCACCCTCCCACATCGCAAACACTATTTAAATATTATTAACCCCTCATCTGCCCCTAATTTAAATACAACCTACTATTATTATCTAAATAATTCCTATTAAAAATTAAAAACTTACCTGTAAAATAAAACCTAAGCTAGCTACAATATAACTAATAGTTGGTTTTATTTTTATTTCACAGGTAAGTTGTATTTATTTTTTTAGTTTAAATAAATACAAACTAACCTGTGAAATAAAACCTAACTTGCCTCACGCTAAAAACTAACATTACAATAAAATAAAATAAATTAATCAAATACATTTATCTAAATTACAAAAAACCCACTAAATTACACAAAATAAAAAACAAAATTATCAAGAATAAAAAAGAATTACTCCTAATCTAATAGCCCTATCAAAATATAAAAAATTAAAAAAACCTAGCCTACACTAAACTACCAATGGCCCTTTAAAGGGCCTTTTGTGGGGCATTGCCCCAAAGAGATCAACTCTTTTACCTGTAAAACAAAATACAAACAACCTCCCAACAGTAAAACCCACCACCCACACAACCAAACCCCCCAAATAAAAACCTAAGCTAAACATTGCCCTGAAAAGGGCTTTTGGATGGGCATTGCCCTTAAAAGGGCATTTAGCTCTTTACATTGCCCAAACCCTAAGCTAAACACTAACCCCGATGATCCAATTACAGTTTTCGAAGACCGGACATCCATCCTCATCCAAGCGGCAGAAGTCCTCATCGAAGCCGGCAGAAGTCTTCATCCAAGTGGGCCGAATTCCTCATCGAAGCCGGCAGAAGTCTTCATCCAGACAGCAATTTCCATTTTTATCCAGACGGCATCTTCTATCTTCATCCATCCGGCGTGGAGCGGGTTCATCTTCAAGACATCCGGCGTGGAGCATCCTCTTCTTCCAATGGTCAACGTAGAATGAAGTTTCCCTTTATTTTAAGTCATCCAAGATGGCATCCCTTACATTCCAATTGGCTGATAGAATCAGCCAATAGGATTGAGCTCACAATCTATTGGCTAATTGGATCAGCCAATAGGATGAAAGCTCAATCCTATTGGCTGATTGCTTCAGCCAATAGGATTTTTTACCCTTTAATTCCTATTGATAGAATTATATCAGCCAATCGGAATGTAAGGGACGCCCATCTTGGATGACGTACCTTAAAGGGAAACTTCATTCTACGTTGACCATCGGAAGAAGAGGATGCTCTGTGCTGGATATCTTGAAGATGGACCCATTCCGAGTTGGATGGATGAAGATGGAAGATGCAGTCTGGATGATGACTTCTGCCCACTTGGATGAAGACTTCTGCCACCTGGATGAGTATGGATGTCCGATCATCTTAATGCCCATCCAAATGCCCTTTTCAGGGCAATTGTTAGCTTAGGTTTATTTAGACAGAATTTTAGTTGGGGGGTTTGGTTATGTGGGTGGCGGGTTTTACTGTTGGGGGGTTGTTTGTAATTTTTTTTACAGGTAAAAGAGCTGATTTATTTGGGGCAATGCCCCGCAAAAGGCCCTTTTAAGGGCCATTGGCAGTTAAGTGTAGGCTAGGGTTTATTTTATTTTTTGGGGCTTTTGTATTTTGGGGGGGCTTTTTTATTTTGATAGGGCTATTAGATTAGGAGTAAATCATTTTTAGTTTTGATAATGTCTTTTTTTATTTTGTGTAATTTAGTGTTTATTTTTTTGTAATTTAGATAATTGTATTTGATTAATTTAATTTATTTTATTTGATTGTTATGTTAGGTTTAGTGTAAGGCAGGTTAGGTTTTATTTTACAGGTAACTTTGCATTTATTTTAGCTAGGTAGTTAGTAAATAATTAACTATTTACTAACTAGTCTACCTAGTGAAAATAGATACAAACTTACCTGTGAAATAAAAATAAAACCTAAGATAACTATTAGTTATATTGTAGCTAGCTTAGGTTTTATTTTACAGATAAGTATTTAGTTTTAAATAGGTATTATTTAGTTAATAATTGTAAGTTTTATTTAGATTGATTTTAATTATATTTAAGTTAGGGGGTGTTAGGGTTAGGGTTAGACTTAGGTTTACGTTAGGGTTATGCTTAGGGTTAGGGTTACGTTAGGGTTAGGTTTAGGGGTTAATATATTTATTTAGTGTTAGTGATGTTGGAGGCCAGAGGTTTAGGGGTTAATAACTTTAGTATAGTGGCAGCAACATTGGGGGCGGCAGATTAGGGGTTAATAACTGTAAAGTAGGTGGCGGCGATGTTAAGGGCGGCAGATTAGGGGTTAATAAGTGTATTTAGGTGGCAGCTATGTTAGGGGCAGCAGATTATGGGTTAATAACTGTATGTAGGTGGTGGCGATATCGGGAGCGACAGATTAGGGGTTAATAACATTATGTAGGTTGCGGCGATGTTAGGGGCAGCAGATTAGAGGTGTTTAGACGTGGTTTTTATGTTAGGGTGTTTGGTTTAAACATAACTTTTTCATTCCCCATAGACTTCAATGGGGCTGCATTATGGAGCTTTTGTTTCCTTGATCGCAGGTGATAGGCTTTTTTTTGCCGGCTCTCGCCATTGATGTCTATGGGGAAATCGTGCATGAGCACGTCAATGCAGCGGTTGTATTTGGGTGAAGCATGGAGCTCAACGCCACCATATCGCCCGTGCAAGTCTGCTTTTTGTAAACGTGCAATAGCAGCGCTATAGGGAGGTTAAATACCGCCACTTTTGTGGCGGTCGCTAATTTCCCTATAGTGCTCAAAACTCGTAATCTGGCTAATAGTTATTTCTAGCCTTTCATTTACTGTTTAAAATCTCTTGAAGAAAATAACTTTCTGTGAATGTTAATTAAAAAATGTATTTTTATGCTGTTCTAGTAAATTGTAGAGGACATTTGGAAATAATACATAAATAAACATACACATGTAAAATAAAGACAATAATTTTACTAGTTGACTAATTACAATATTTAAAAAATCATTTGAAATTAAAATATAGATTTCTTTTTTAGAGTTTTGTGACATATATGTACAATTTGTCAGCAGCCCACATTTTTATGAATTAATTTATTAGTAAGGGAAGGAATCATTAAAAAGCTGAGAGAGACTTTAAGGTTGAAAAAATATCACATTTAAATACCTCTTTGAGTGGCTTACTGTTGATATTAAATGTTAATTTTAATTAGTGTCTCTTCATTTTTTTTTTTTTTTTTTTTACTTTCTGTTGTTTGAACTGACATTAGCAAATTGTGCAAAGCTAATACTAATTTACAGTCAGAGTGTGACCTATCCCATATTATAATTTTTTCTTCAATGGACCAATATGAAATAGTTCTAAAAGCCAGTGGAATTATACAATTAAATCTAATTAAAATGAAAGTGAACTTCTATAGCTTTTATTGTGTTCAGGTATATGCTTACATTCTTTTGATCAAATAATTGTGTCTTCTGCAAATTCCACATCTTACAATAAACATTGATACTATATTTGAATAGTACATATATATATTAACTAAAAGGTTACTTCTTATTTATTAGAGATTATTATGTAGAATGAAATATATTAGATCCTAAAGTCATAATTGCTTGTAGGTTTGGGTTAAAGCATTACACTTGTATTTGTGTGTTCGGAAACAATAGTATGGAAAATATGGAAATTAATTATATCAGTCTACATATATTAAGTGTTTTTTTAACTCTTAAATCATCATTAAACACCACTTGGTAAAGTTGTCTTTACCATGATAGATTTTAAGGGACATGAAACCCCAACTTTTCATTTTATGATGCAGAAAGAACATGCATTTTTAAAACATGTGTTTAAAATTTGTTTTCGAATGTGTTTTGTTCTATTGATATCGTTTGTTAAAAGGCATACCTAGGTAGACTCAGGAGCAAGCAATGCACTACTGGCAGTTAGCTGCACATATATGCCCATTGTCATTGGCTCACTCAGTGTGTTCAGCTAACTCATAGTAGTACATTGCTACTCTTTCAACAAAGGGTACCAAGCGATTGAAGCAAATTTGATAATAAAAGTAAATTGGAAAAAAAGTTGCTTAAAATTGCATGCTCTCTCTGAATCGTGAAAGAAAAATGTGGTGCTTCATTTCCCTTTAAGAGGCTTGAAGTGACACAAATGTCTTGTTTCTTTTCTGTATCTAAAATACAACTTTTTAAATTGTGTTACTTTTTTGTAATATGGATATTTCTGTACTGGGAAATTTTCTTTTTGATTTTATACTTCAGAGGCGTGTTACTACCCAGCAGTGAGCAATTACACATTAAAGGGACATTGCAGACAACATTAGAATCCATATTCAGTTTTGAATAGAAACCTTTTTGTAATATACATGCATTAGCAAAAATGCTTCTAATAAAACTAAAGTGTATTTAAGTATTCACCGTGCACAAGCAACTTAAACACAGCACATGTTTAGTGTGTATTAATTGCTGACATGATAAAAGCTCCACTGGCACTCTGAGCAGCTGCAGTATTTAAAATGTTAAAATCTTATAAATATTTAAAAATAGATATTCATATATATATATGTATGTATATGTATGTATATAGATATAGATATAGATATGATTGGTCAATCACGTGGGGCGGGTAGTTTGGTGCCTATTTAAGGCCTGCATTTTCACATTGTTAGTTTGTCAGAGGAAGGGACTGTTACTGTCCCGAAACGTCACTTGTTTGAATTAAAACTTTTTGTCACAGTTGGAACCGTTCAGTGAGTGCTTCTTTGCTACAATTTATCTACTATCTCACAGCACCCTGACAAGTTGCATAAGTTGGTGAGAGTGCACTTACACCATCGCTTGAAATATATATATATATATACCTATATAATCATGAATATATGAATATATATATATATATATATATATATATAGCCCTCAGTTTACGCCAGGGTTAGGTTCCAGAAGGAATGGTTGTAATTCTAAACCGTTGTAAATTGAAACCCAGTTTATAATGTAAGTCAATGGGAAGTGAGGGAGATAGGTTCCAGGCCCCTCTTAAAATTGTCATAAGTAACACCTAATACATTATTTTTAAAGCTTTGAAATGAAGACTTTAAATGCTAAACAGCATTATAAACCTTATAAAATAATCACACAACACAGAATATATAATTAAACTAAGTCAAATGAACAAAAACATTTGCTAAACAGCATTATAAACCTAATAAAATCACACAACACAGACTTCACTTGCATTTTTCTGCAAACAGTTCTTTCTATGCATTCCAATCTGGACTGATTTATAGACAGGAAGATCTTGTTCCTTTGAAATCTGCTTGATAGCTCAGGTCTGGTTAAACTGATTAATTTCAGCTTGCTTGGCTTTGCTGCAACACAAGCGGACAGCTCCACCTACTGGCTATTTTAATAAATTCACTGCTTCTCAATGCTTTCCAATTGCAGTCCCATGACTGGAAAAAAAGGTTGTTATTCTGAAACGGTGTAAATTGAACCGTTGTAAAACGAGGGCCACCTGTATATGTGTGTGTATATATATATATATATATATATATATATATATATATATATATATATATATATATATATATATATATATATATATATATAAATAGAACATATTCTGCTATGTGAAGAATATTGGAATGTGAAATACTTATATTTTCATGTGAGAATATGCAATCAGGTTTGTGTGCGAGTTTTTTTTCGCTCCATAAACTTCTATGGGGGAATATGTTACTGTGTATTTATAAATATTTAGAAAATATTCTGCTACGTGCAGAACATTGGAATGTGAAAAATGTACAGTAAGTACACAGTATAATACTTTATTAATTCTGAATATTGCATACATTTTGTTTTTACATGTTTTCATCTACTTGAAGGGACATTTCATTACAAGCACATTAGGCTTTCTGAGCAAGCGCAGGGTTTAAAATGCCGGTGCCCAGTGCATACTTAAATACACGTCTATATCTATATACATAGGTATTTATACAATGTGTTTGCATTGCAGAAAGTCAAGCGCTCACGAGACAGCTCTTCCATAGGCTCCAATGGGAGCCTTGTTTTCATGCTCCCAGGTAAAACAAACCACCTAGCACAGTGCAGGGCAGAAATCCTGCAGCGTTGGGCAGCAATAAATACATTTATGTATATATGCTGTTATACATATATATGTATGTGTTTATATGTGTTTATACATATATTAACATGTAAATATCTATGTATATAAGCAGATACACATATATTTATAGAGAAAACATAGTCCCCCTTTGAGTTTTATGTAAAGGCACTTTACGTGCTGTTTTTTACTACCACCCCACATTCCCTCACTTTAACCCCTTATAACTGTGTTGTGCAGTTATTATATAAAAAATGCTCATATTTAAAGTTATTCTAGGGGCAATTGAGACAACTTTTTATTTTTATCCAGAGGTCAGAGAAAACGTGAGCTTGCGGTAGCATTAAACAGCCACTTGTAATAACTGGTTATTTAACGTGCACCCATAAAAGGGAAACTTTGCACATAAGGTAGCGCCTCACTTGTAATCTAGCTCAAAATTTAAAATGTTAAATAAACTGAGTCTCCCTAAATACAAAGTGAAATTGCCATCTGTTTATAGCTTATGTCTTGACTTCTACTCATGTACTCACTTAACTGTGATATCAGAACATAACAGTGAAATCTTTATTCACAACAAAATACAACTGCTAAAGAATTGCAACACTCCTCAATGCACCATTTGCCTACATTTGCTGTAGTTTTAGCTCAATTTTTCAATTTGAGGGATCAATCGCAATCTTTCAAATATTGATATTTGTAGTTCAGCCGATATTCTCAGCGTGGTTTTTAAGTGATTAAATCTCAAACTGCTTCACCTTTAAAACACCTCTGCTGCATATGGGTTTTACAAATAGCATAAAAGGCGGGCATGCAAATTAACGTGACAGATACAATGGCTAGGTTTATGGGCGCCAATTTTTTCGCACAGACCGTATCGAATTAACCCGCCGGCATTTGCACCATGCGGATAGAACTTCGTTACATGAATGTACTAAAAACCAAGCCGTAAAATTTTGCATCTATTGTGTCTCGAAGACAATCGGATTATTGATAACTTTGAAGCTTCGGTGTCATAATCGTCAGACAAGCGGCAACGTCTGGCTGCTGACATGTATAAGAATGTGCATTTTCCCAGAAATCTTAGAATATTGTTTATTTACTTTTTGGTATTCACTTTGACAAGATGGCTTGCTCCGGAGATTCAGCTACTTCTAAGAAGACTTGCAACCCTAATTTATCTCATCAACAGAATGTTGTACTTGTTGATCTAGTACTCGAATATTATGACAATATTTATGGTAGTCGAGTCAAGCAAACCCCCGGCGCTCGTAAGAAGTTTATTTCACCATGGCCAGCTGTTTGGAACACTGGAAGCCCAGGTGAAAGACGGACTGACACGCTATAGAGTGGGAGCCGCTACTAGCCACGTACATTGGCTTAAACAGAGACAATGCAGGAGTACTCGAGTGGAACACGAGGGATCCGAGGCATACGCTGCTCAGGTTCCTGGCAACGAGGAGACAGCTGCCCACAAAAGCCGAAAATAAGAGGCTGCATCACCAGAAAATCTGCCGAGGCACCCCCCTGAGTAACCGCAAGCATTTGCTTTTATTGGAAGATACTGTATTGTATTTATGACTATAACCTGGGTACGTCTATAGTGCAATCTACAACAGGCACAACCTTTTACTTGAGGAGTAAAGAGGCGGAATAGGCAAGGCCAGAATCCACATACTATAACATCACTGGAAATATCCTCAATAGTAGTGGTAGCCTCTGCCTAAAGGCTGTGGTTTAACAAATATAATTCCAAGGGGGGGCTGGATTCCTAAGGCTCTCTCAAGAGGAATTATTATAGAGGGCAGTTTGTGGATAAGCTATAACTGTCATATTTTGTCCCAACTCTCTCCTGTAAAAGTGGACAGTCCCTGTTAGGTGGCAACTGATTCCAGAGTTGTGAAGGACTGTCTAATCTACAGGTGCTTACCACCCAGAATACAGGGATTGCGCCACAGGATAGTACATAAGGATGCCTTAAAGATTCAAAAGTGGAGGAAGCCTGATGTGAAAAGAGGAAGAGGAAGATATCTGTATAGAAGGGAAAAGAGGGAGACTCTGTTGGACATAAATTACTGTGTAGTGGCTATATTATTTTCCCAGTCTTTGCCTTGTCCCACTATTCCTATCTCTCTACTTTCTCCATACCTCTCTATGAAGTTTGAGTTGCCCTCCAAGAGGCATTGGGGTATATATGTCTGATGTAAAGTGGAGATATGTAGCACAGTAGGTGCAGGTGTAAATGCTTTGAAACGATATGTAAATCTGGCAATATAAAGCTTCACTGTAGAAATTGTTATAAATGCTATGTAAAGATCTATTAATGCAGCTTTAATAGATAGGCGGCCTATGATATACAGTGTTTTTTTAATCCAAGGTCTACTAAGTGAGTGGCATTTTATGTCTATAAGATAATATACTGGTAGTGTGCCAAAAGGAGGTGATATATATTGTGCTTTGAGATTATGAGCCAGATAATGGTATAAGTGAGTAAGGGTCTGTAATCTAAGAGCCTGGTCCGCAGGGTCAAGGCAAGCTCCATTAAAGGTCACTTGTCTTTGATTTAGATATTTTCACACACACAGCAAAGTGTGCTGACCGGAAGATTGATGGTCTTTTCTTTTTTTGTGTATTTTTCACTTTAGTTGTTTTCACTTGAAACAATATTTGAGATTGGGTTTTTTGGGCACAGAGAACACAATATAAGGTGTCGATTCTGTTTACAGGATCCATACTCCCGCTAGGGGAGAGAAACATATTGCACTATCCTTGCCGGATACTTCTACACAGATTTTATTTTTTGCACTTTTTCTATATATATATGGAAACATTTATTAAAACAAGATCACCAGCCATGCCTCCCAAAACCAAAGATAACAAAATATTAAGTAAAGGTAGTGAACAGGTTGCAGAAATTAACCTAGATGATTCACAAATAAACACAACAGATCCACACTCACTTATGCAACAAATTTCAGATTTAATATTACCTCAGTTTAACAACATAAAACAAGAAATAGCTACGCTATCCAACAAAATTAGACAATATGCTAGCAGATTAAACAAAATAGAATTAAGGATTTCTAATGTAGAAGACCAGGTATACAATGTAGACCAAACAATATCTTCACATAACAAACAAATGCTTGCCATGCAGATTAAAATAGAAGATTTAGAAGACAGAGCCCGAAGGAATAATATCAAGATAGTGGGGCTGCCCGAGTCAAGCGAATTTAAAGATCTAATAACTTTTGCATCCCAAACTTTACCACAGTATTTAGATATACCCTCATAGGAACTCCCATTAAAAATAGAGAGAGCACATAGAATAGGTATCAGGAGATCAGAGCAAGATCATACAAAAGGGAGACCTATTATGATTAAAGTACAACATTTTCAAGATAAGGTCACCCTATTAAGACAATACCATAAACAACATGAATTTATGATAGCCAACAGTCGGATCTATTTATTTCAAGACTTTTCTGCAGAGACTAGTAGTAAAAGACGTGAGATGGCTCCATATTATACCAAGTTGATTGAAGCCAAATGGCCAGCACAGATGATTTATCCAGCTAAAATCTGTGTGGAAATTAATGGTACAATGAGGACCCTTCTGACAACTACCCAGGCTAAAGATTTTTGTCTAGAACAGGGTCTGTGATAAGTATATACACTGAATCAGTGGAAAAATAATGAGGGCAAGATGTTGACCAAACAAGTTTTGTTTTTGTTGTTTTTATTTTTTTCAAAATATACTGGAACGTTAGGCGGAAGCCGTTTTATGCAATGTTGTGTGGATTTTTACCAGAAGGGATGGTCGAGTGTGCCGGAAGGGGGAGGGGGTGGAGTAAGCCACCCAAAGTAGGTAGTTCAATGGTTCTAAATGAGTTAAAGATAAAACTAGGATGATGGAGAAAATTAATTTTATATCCTGGAACGTAGGTGGCATCTCATCACCCATAAAAAGGAAGTCAATATTAAAAGAACTAGGACAATTTAAGCCGAGTGTGGCTCTGTTACAAGAGACACATTTAAAACCCTCCGAAGCTTAGAAATGAAAAAGCAAGTGGGTGGGACAAGTAGTAGCTTCACCGTGCTGTGGCAGGAAAAAAGGGGTAGCAATACTATTTAATAAGGATTGTGAATATAAAATAATAAAACAAGAAATAGATACCCAGGCAAGATATATAATTATAGATATGCAAATTGATAATTTAAATGTAGCAGTGTGTTGTGTATATGGCCCAAACAAGATAGATGATGAGTTCTGGGTGGGGCTGAGTAATAAATTGATGAAATATATAGGGAAGAACATCATCATAGGGGGGGATTTTAATTTGACACCAGTGCCCCTAGTAGACAGACTTAAAAGCAGTCAAACCAGGAACATTAAAAAGGAAGGAGAATGCTGAAAACTTCATGAAAGGGCTTAGAGTACAGGATATATGGAGAGACCAAAATCCTGATGTACGTGCATTCACGTGTGTATCAAAAACATTTAAGACCCTCTCAAGAATTGATTTCTTTTTAAGCTCAGAAAATATGTTGGGTATGAATCTGAAAACGGATATAAAGGATATATGCATTTCAGACGATGCGATCATAACATTAGAAATCCAGAATAATGTTATAAAATATAAAATAATAAAACAAGAAATAGATACCCAGGCAAGATATATAATTATAGATATGCAAATTGATAATTTAAATGTAGCAGTGTGTTGTGTATATGGCCCAAACAAGATAGATGATGAGTTCTGGGTGGGGCTGAGTAATAAATTGATGAAATATATAGGGAAGAACATCATCATAGGGGGGGATTTTAATTTGACACCAGTGCCCCTAGTAGACAGACTTAAAAGCAGTCAAACCAGGAACATTAAAAAGGAAGGAGAATGCTGAAAAAATCCTGATGTACGTGCATTCACGTGTGTATCAAAAACATTTAAGACCCTCTCAAGAATTGATTTCTTTTTAAGCTCAGAAAATATGTTGGGTATGAATCTGAAAACGGATATAAAGGATATATGCATTTCAGACGATGCGATCATAACATTAGAAATCCAGAATATAACTCAAACGGGGGGGGGGGGGGGGGGGGGGTGATGGCAGAATTAGATACCCTAGACATTTATCATACAATCTACATTTTAAGAACTATATCTCAGAAAAATTGAAGGAATATACATTTTTCAACAGCAGCTATATTGGTAAATGGGAGATATACTGGGAAACAGCTGAAGCATATATCAGAGGGAACATTAAAGCATACATGTGTAAATGGAAGAAGAAAAATAGGGAGCGGGAGTGTCAACTTAATAACCAACTTAAAAATGCATACAGAGCCTATATAAGTAATGCTAATCTGCAAGCTTGGCTTAAGTATCAAAGTAGTAAACAAGAGAAAGATATATTCACAAAACAAATGGTTATACAACAAGATGAGAAAGATAGAGCCAAATATAGAGGATTCCATGGAAGATCTGCCAAATATATAGCCAGATTAATTAAAATGCAGAGACAAAGGAATTATATATCAGCCATTAAATTAGGGGCATATATAGCAAACACGACTAAGGAAGTGAAGCAGTTAATGTTTAAATATTTTGAAAAGCTCTATACGAATTATGTAGTGGATTTTCAGCATAAAATAGAGTTTTGGGACCAAATAGAAATTAGGAAACTTGAGGAGACAGACAGAGATGGGCTAAATTTACCAATAACGGAAGAAGAGGTAGCCCAGACTATTAGTCAGATGAAAAGTAATAAGGCACCGGGTCCTGATATGCTCCCGGCTGAATTCTACAAAATGTTAAGTAGTGAAATCATATCTACTCTCACCCATCTATACAACAGTTATTTCTTAAAAGGGGAAATGCACTTAAATATTTTGCTGCATCCTCCATCACGTTAATCCTAAAAAAAGGTAGAGATTATTATTATTATTATCGGTTATTTGTAGAGCGCCAACAGATTCCGCAGCGCTATAAACAAAGGGTGAGTACAACAAAACAATTATAGGGTAGAGGGCCCTGCCAAGAGTTGCACTGTTGTACTCAGCTCTTAAGAAGGTGATATACAAACAGCTGGACTCTTAGGCTTACATGCTAAGAGGGTTCAGGGGATTGGAGTGGAGGAGAGGAACTGGTAATAGGAAAGGTCAGCGTAGGTTGTATGCGTCCCTGAACAGTAGAGTCTTTAGGGAGCACTTGAAGCTTTTAAAACTAGAAGAGAGTCTTGTGGAGCGAGGCAGAGAGTTCCACAAGATGGGAGCCAGTCTGGAGAAGTCCTGTAAATGGGAGTGTGATGAGGTGACAAGAGAGGAGGAGAGTAGGAGGTCATGAGCAGAGCGAAGGGGACGGGAGGGAGAGTATCTGGAGACAAGGTCTGAGATGTAGGGGGGAGCAGTGCAGTTGAGGGCTTTGTATTTGTATTGTATTTTGTGTTTGATCCTAGAGGCAAGAGGAAGCCAGTGAAGGGATTGGCAGAGAGGCGCAGCAGATGAAGAGCGACGTGTAAGGAAGATGAGTCTGGCAGAGGTATTCATTGTAAAGGAGCTAGGCGGCAGGTGGGGAGACCAGAGAGGACAGAGTTGCAGTAATCAAGGCGGGAAAGAATGAGAGAGTGGATTAAAATCTTAGTTGTGTCTTGTGTAAGGAAGTGTCTAATTTTAGAGATGGTTTTTAAGGTGGAAGCGGCAGGCTGTAGCCAAGGACTGAATGTGAGGAGTGAAGGAAAGATCTGAGTCAAATGTGACCCCGAGACATCGGGCATGCGGGGTAGGGGTAATGATGGAGTTGTCGACAGTTATAGAGATATTGGGGGTGGAGATTTTGGAAGAAGTAGGGAAAATGAGGAGCTCAGTTTTGGAGACATTTAGCTTGAGGTAGTGAGAGGACATCCAGGAAGAGATGTGAGAAAGACAGTTAGTGACACGGGTTAGCAAGGAAGGAGATAGTTCTGGTGCAGAGAAGTAGATTTGGGTGTCATCGGCATACAAATGATATTGGAAACCGTGGGACTTAATAAGGGAACCTAGTGATGACGTATAGATTGAGAAGAGAAGGGGACCAAGGACAGAACCTTGTGGTACTCCAACAGAAAGTGGTGACGGGGCAGAGGAGGCCCCAGAGAAGGCTACACTGAAGGTACGGTTTGACAGATAGGAAGAGAGCCACGAAAGGGCTGTGTCACAGATGCCGAAGGATTGGAGGGTTTGGAGCAAAAGAGGGTGGTCGACAGTGTCAAAGGCTGCGGACAGATCAAGGAGGATAAGCAGAGAGAAGTGGCCTTTTGATTTAGCTGTAAGTAGGTCGTTGGTGACCTTAACAATAGCTGTCTCTGTGGAGTGATAGGGACGAAATCCAGATTGCAGCGGGTCAAGAAGGGAGTTTAACGTAAGGAAATAGGATAGGCGTGCATATACTAGTTTTTCGAGAAGCTTTGAAGCAAGAGGGAGGAGGGAAATTGGGCGGTAGTTGGATGGGGAGGTAGGATCAAGGGAAGGTTTTTTGAGGATAGGTGTGACCAGTGCATGTTTCATTGATGAGGGAAATGTACCAGTGCTGAGGGAGAGGTTGAAAATGTGTGTTAGTATAGGGGTAAGGGTAGCAGAGAGAGAGGGGAGCAGCTGTGAGGGGATAGGGTCAAGGGGACAGGTAGTGAGGCGAGAGCGCAGTATAAGTGCTGAAACTTCATCCTCAGTAACAGGGGAGAATGAACTAAGTTTCAGGTTATGAGGGTTGTGGTTGAGTGAGAGTATTTGAGGGGGGGGGGAGAATTGAATTGTGTTGAGAGCTGATTTCATGTCTGATGGAATAAATTTTGTTAATGAAGTGACTGGCAAAGTCTTGAGCTGACAGAGAAGTTGTATTAGGAAGTGGGGGAGGGCGGAGGAGAGTATTGAAAGTGGAGAACAGACGTTTTGGGTTTGAAGAAAGATTAGAGATAAGAGTAGAGAAGTAGTGTTGCTTGTGGAGATTAAGGGCAGAGTAGTAGGAGTTCAAGATGAATTTGTAATGAAGAAAATCAGCTGAACTCCGTGATTTTCTCCAATGTCGTTCAGCAGTATGGGAACATCTGCGTAGGTACCGTGTCAGAGGAGTATGCCAGGGCTGGGGATGAGTGTGTGATTTCCTAGCAGTGGTAAGAGGGGCGAGATTGTCAAGGACGGATATAAGGGTGGAATTATAGTGGCAGATAGATTGTTCAGGGCAGGAAAAGGAAGAGAAGGATGAGAGGAGCTGTTGTAGGGAATTAGCAAGTTGTTGCTGATCTAAAGACCTAATGCTTCTGTGAAGTTTGGTGTGAGGAGTAGAAGGTGGGAGAGTTGTAGGAAGGGATGATATGTTGCAGGTAAGGAGATGGTGGTCAGAAAGAGGAAAAGGGGAGTTTGAGAAGTTTGAGAGAGTGCATCGATAGCTAAAGATCAGGTCAAGGGAGTGACCGTCTTTGTGAGTGGGAGAATCAGTCCATTGTGACAGACCGAAAGAGGAAGTGAGTTGCAGAAGTTGTTTAGCTGATGAGGCAGTGGGATTGTTAAGGGGGATGTTGAAGTCGCCAAGAATGAGGGCAGGGGTGTCTGAGGAAAGGAAATAAGGAAGCCAGGCAGCAAAGTGATCTAAAAATTGAATTGGGGAGCCAGGGGGGCGGTATATGACTGCAACACGTATAGAGAGGGGAGAGAATAACCGAATCATGTGTGCTTCAAATGAAGAAAATGTGAGTGAAGAGAAGGGCTGAATTTGTTGGAAGGTGCACCGAGAGGAAAGTAAAATACCGACACCACCTCCTTGTCTATTGCCAGACCTAGGAGTGTGGCTGAAATGGAGACCCCCATGTGACAGTGCAGCAGTGGATGCTGTGTCTGAAGTAGAGAACCAGGTTTCTGTAAGAGCCAGAAGGTTAAGAGAGTGGGAGATAAAGAGATCATGGATAGAAGTTAACTTGTTGCAAACAGAGCGAGAGTTCCAGAGTGCACAAGTGAAGGGGGAGGGGTTTTTAGATGTAAGAGGAATGCGATTAAGGTTACCAGAGTTTAGTTTATGAAGTCTATTGAAAGGCACACAAGGATGTGAAAGGTTAGGAGGTTGTGAGGGACCAGGATTAGGGGAGATGTCGCCAGCAGCTAGTATGAGCAAGAGGGAGAGTGACATGAGATGAGAAGCAGATTTGCAGTAATGAGACTGTTGTTTAACTGAAGTGCAGGGGGGAGAGAGAGTATTTAGGAATAAGTAGAGTTCATGAGTACAAAAGTAAGGGGAGTATAAGAGAGATGGGCTAATGAACAGTGCAGGTGGAGAGGGAGAAGGAGTAAGTGAGTAATGTAGTTTGTTATAGAGACAAGAGGTAGCAAAAAGGAGTATGAAGATATTGAGCATTATTATGAAAGTGGGAACCAATTAAACACATAAGACACAGTGTTACAGCAGTATTTGCAAAAGGATACAATGATATACATAAAACATTGTAATACAAGAGTACTTTCCTTGTGTCTTGCCCCTTGCCAAATCCTTGTTCAATTCTTGTATAATTCTTAAAAATTGATGCCTCACTTATAAAATGTTCACTTAATTCTTGTATAATTCTTAAAAATTAATACCTCACTTATAAAATGTTCACTTAATTCTTGTATAATTCTTAAAAATTGATGCCTCACTTATAAAATGTTCACTTAATTCTTGTATAATTCTTAAAAATTAATGCCTCACTTATAAAATGTTCACTTTGAAAATGTGAACATATGCTATTGTTAAAAAGTACACAGCCCTGTTACCAATGCACACACCCCTGTGCAATGCACATCCCCTAACTAGTCTGAAATATATACAGGTAGGGCAGTCAGCTGAGTCCACTACATTTACTTAATTGCTAATCAAAGACAGTTGGTAAGGCCAATTGGAATGTGATAATCTGGTCAGGGTGAGATGAGTTAAGTAAACAGACAATAAAATTTGGAGGGGGTTAAAACTGTGACATAAGAAAACTATAAATTTTAGAGTTATAGCAAGTATTGATAAGGAGTGAGCATCACATGGCAATTAACTAGACATTAGAATTGAGACATTGAGAAAAATCATTACAAAAAATGCAGGACTTAATTTTAACAGCCTAAATTCAATTGCTCAATATACATATACACAGAGAGACTGGGAGTAAAATGACAGAAAAGCAGGGAATATAGCAGGATTTCAATGCAGGGCCTTAATTCACGTGCCAAAAAGAGAGACTTGGTGTACAATGACAGAAAAGCAGGGAATATAGCAGGATTTCAATGCAGGGCCTTAATTCACGTACCAAAAAGAGAGACTTGGTGTACAATGACAGAAAAGCAGGGAATATAGCAGGATTTCAATGCAGGGCCTTAATTCACGTACCAAAAAGAGAGACTTGGTGTACAATGACAGAAAAGCAGGGAATATAGCAGGATTTCAATGCAGGGCCTTAATTCACTTACCAAAAAGAGACTTGGTGTACAATGACAGAAAAGCAGGGAATATAGCAGGATTTCAATGCAGGGCCTTAATTCACGTACCAAAAAGAGAGACTTGGTGTACAATGACAGAAAAGCAGGGAATATAGCAGGATTTCAATGCAGGGCCTTAATTCACGTACCAAAAAGAGAGACTTGGTGTACAATGACAGAAAAGCAGGGAATATAGCAGGATTTCAATGCAGGGCCTTAATTCACGTACCAAAAAGAGAGACTTGGTGTACAATGACAGAAAAGCAGGGAATATAGCAGGATTTCAATGTAGGGCCTTAATTCACGTACCTGAAAGCAGAAGAGACAGTAGGTTAACTCAGCATTCCTTAGCAGATGTCAGTAGGCAGTTTGATAGATAGTAACCAGCAGTGTGGAGAATATTGAGTGTAATTCTTGTATAATTCTTAAAAATTGATGCCTCACTTATAAAATGTTCACTTTGAAAATGTGAACATATGCTATTGTTAAAAAGTACACAGCCCTGTTACCAATGCACACACCCCTAAAGGATCCAGAAGATCCAGGATCCTTTAGACAGATTTCATTGCTAAACAGCGATTATAAGATTCTAACCACTATCATAGCAAACAGACTCAAAAAATACTACATAAAATTATACATATAGAACAGGTAGGTTTTATGACGGGACGCAACCCAGCTAGAAATATCCACAAAAGTTCTTATTACATTAGATCAATGTTGTCAAGATATGAAGCAAAATCTTAGTAAGGATAGTCCAGACTTAGCGGTGATGCGGAAAAAGCCTTTGACGCGATAACCTGGGATCACCTATTCACAGCATTATGGAAGTTTGGAGTGCAAGGGAATATTGAGTCTTTTATAAAACTTATATATAGGGATCCGATATCTAACTTAATTATTAATGGTGAAACTACACCAGATATTGTGCTTAAGAAAGGTACAAGGCAAGGCTGCCCCTTATCTCCCATGCTGTTCAACTTGCCAATAGAGCCATTAGCTATCAGGGTAAGAAAAGAACTAGAAGGTATTAAAATCCACCAGGAGAAGATAGTTCTCTCTTTATTTGCAAACGATTTACTATTATTTCTTTTGAATACTTCTAACAGTATTAAACAACTTTTAGATATTATAAAGCAATTTAGTTCATTCTCTGGCTACAAAGTTAATGTAGATAAGTCGGAGATCATGTGGTTACGTGGGGCAAGCCAGAAGCATAAAGGCTGTTCCTTCAGAGAAGTAGACCAGATAAAATATTTAGGTCTAATTATTACTAGGAACCCGAAACAATGATACGGCAAAAATATTACACCATGTCTGGACAAATGCATAGCAGACTGTAAAAGATGGAGTAACTTACCTATTAATATTTCTGCCAGAGTGATGCTAATCAAAACAATAATCTTCCCTCGAATACTATATCTTCTGCAGAATTTACCTATTATAATAACAAAGAAAGATTGTATTAGGTTTAATAGGATGTGCAATAGTTTTATTTGGGCAGGAGGGAAAATAAGATGCTCAGCAGAGATAGTAACTCTCCCCCTCAAAGCCGGGGGGTTAGCACTCCATCTCCATGCATACAATCTAGCCGCATTGGCGAAATATGCGATAGACTGGATTATTGATGGAAACTATATCTCTTATGGAGTGTTAGAAGCAGAGATATGTGCACCTTATACGCTGAAAGCACTTCTGCATTATGAGACAAAAAATCTCCCAAAAAAGATTAGGCAGCGGTTAACATTTAATAATATAATAATGGCCTGGCATAAACTTGGTAAAGGAATAGGAATGAATATGTATAAGTCAAAGTACCTACCGATCTTAGGGAACCCTAAATTTAAAGCAGGATGTAGCGAAACTGGAGTTTTCCATAGGTGGCGTAGGAAGGGCATTATTAATTTGATACAACTCGAGGACAATATAACGCATATAGTCAAGTCATTTGACGAATTAAAAGATGAATACCAGTTAAAGAATACAGACTTCTTTGCCTATTTGCAAGTCAGGTACTTCCATAATGAGTTACAGGCTAAATGCGGGAATGATTGGCCACTAGGAGGATTAGATAAAATCATCACAGTATTTGCACAAAAGAAATACGCAATCAGCATGATTTATAAGTTCCAAATGAATCATAAAATAGAAACACACAGACGCTGAAAGATAAATGGAGGAAAACACATGTCATAGTGACAAGGGAGGAATTAGTAGATAGTTTCAACATTGCAATTAGGACGACCAAGGTTACTACCTGGAGAGAGTCACATTTTAAAATAATTAATCAACTGTATATTACACCTAGTAAAATAGCAAGATGGTATAGGAATATAGATATAGTATGTTATAAATGTGGCGCCAAAGAAGCAGATTTAGAACACTGCGTGTCTGCCCAAAAATCCGGCAGTTCTGGTATCAAGTAGAATTCTGGTTAAACAGGTGGCTAAACCAAAAACTACAAATAAATAGTAAAATGGTACTTTTCTTATACCAGGGCACAGACTGGCATGAGAACCCCAGTCTCATTAACACAGCAATCCTACAAGGTAGGACACTGATTTTAGGTAATTGGAAAACTTCCAAAGCTCCCAGCATTAAACAGTTTGTGAGGGGGGTGAAGAATCAGAATATTTTGGAACAATACGATATTTATTTTGATGTAAAGAAATCTATAAAAAGGTTTTTCCATAAATGTTTAAATATAATAGAAGCTGAGTCAGTGGATGTGCAACTTCAAATTATTAAACCTTTAATTAAGTCAAAGATAGTTAAAACTATGATTGCTAAGGAGGAATTGCCAAGTCTCTGGAGTAGTTTGTTATAGGAGTTACCATCTGAAACCCAGTAGGGTGCCTCCCTAGCTCCCCCCCCCTTCTGAACACACCAGAAGCAAGGCTGACCAAACTCTGAGGGGAATCCACACTTTTTTTTGTTGATATGTCTTCCATTTCTCTTACTGGCATTTTTCCTTGTCACCCTCTGCTGCTCCGCAGTTCCATTGTATTTTGTTTTATTGTATTTTCTCTTTGGGTTTTTTTCCTTTTGTTTTTTTTTTTTAACTTGGCAGATATGTATGCTCTTTTCTTATATATTTCTTTTTTTTATCTCTTTTTTTTTTTTTTTTTTTTTTAAATTATGTGTTGTTTTTGTACCCCAAGAGGTTAAACAAAGGGGGTCTTTAGAGAATGATGTATACTTTTGTTTGCTGTAGGGGGCAAGGAATTCTGTGTTATTTCAAGAAGAATTGTATCTGTTTTGACAAAATGACCTTGATCCCCCAAATGTATACATATTTGTAATAATATATGTCAATAAAAAGATTTAAAAAAAAAACAAAACATATATTGATATGCTCAGTAGCTGCTGATTGTTGGCTTCACATAGATGTCTCTTGTCATTGGCTCACCCATGTCTATTGCTATTTCTTCAACAAAGGATAACTAATGAATGAAGCAAATTAGATAATAGTAGTAAATTGTAATTTTTTTTTTAATTGTATTCTCTATTGGAATCATTAAAGAAAGATGTGTTTAGTGACCTTTTACTTAGTGCATTTTAAATCAAGATACAAATCCAAGGTAGAAAATTTTATAATAGGAGTACATTTAACTTTTAATTAGCATTACAAAAATTGCACCTAAAGTTTTAATTTTATTGAATGTATTAATTGAAATCTGTATTTACTAATTCATAGGTGGTTCTGTTCGAGCATCAACCTCTGCATTTGTCCATACCCCATCTACCTCTTCATAACAGCTACCACGTCCTTCAATATCTCAGCATTTGAACGTAAGACAACAACCAAAACATGGGCAATATATACGTTCAACTACCAATACAAGCCACAGCCTATCGTCTGCAGATACTATTCCAGATTTAAGGAGCAGTACACCAGATACAGCTGTTGGAAGAAGCTCTGGTATGTATCTTTAAACCACTTATATATACACCTTCAAAATATTTTATTATAAATTAGATATTAATCTTTAATTTTAATTTTTACAGCAGATGTTGGACGTCTCTTCAGAGCCATGGTGACCGATTCTGCACCACTTTTCGAGGGTAAGTTACTTTTGTAAAGTAAATATAGGATAACAAGACAAATAATTTTGGAAGCTGAAGCTGAGTCAGTGGATGTGCAACTTCAAATTATTAAACCTTTAATTAAGTCAAAGATAGTTAAAACTATGATTGCTAAGGAGGAATTGCCAAGTCTCTGGAGTAGTTTGTTATAGGAGGTACCATCTGAAACCCAGTAGGGTGCCTCCCTAGCTCCCCCCCCCTTCTGAACACACCAGAAGCAAGGCTGACCAAACTCTGAGGGGAATCCACACTTTTTTTTGTTGATATGTCTTCCATTTCTCTTACTGGCATTTTTCCTTGTCACCCTCTGCTGCTCCGCAGTTCCATTGTATTTTGTTTTATTGTATTTTCTCTTTGGGTTTTTTTCCTTTTGTTTTTTTTTTTTAACTTGGCAGATATGTATGCTCTTTTCTTATATATTTCTTTTTTTTATCTCTTTTTTTTTTTTTTTTTTTTTTAAATTATGTGTTGTTTTTGTACCCCAAGAGGTTAAACAAAGGGGGTCTTTAGAGAATGATGTATACTTTTGTTTGCTGTAGGGGGCAAGGAATTCTGTGTTATTTCAAGAAGAATTGTATCTGTTTTGACAAAATGACCTTGATCCCCCAAATGTATACATATTTGTAATAATATATGTCAATAAAAAGATTTAAAAAAAAAACAAAACATATATTGATATGCTCAGTAGCTGCTGATTGTTGGCTTCACATAGATGTCTCTTGTCATTGGCTCACCCATGTCTATTGCTATTTCTTCAACAAAGGATAACTAACGAATGAAGCAAATTAGATAATAGTAGTAAATTGTAATTTTTTTTTTAATTGTATTCTCTATTGGAATCATTAAAGAAAGATGTGTTTAGTGACCTTTTACTTAGTGCATTTTAAATCAAGATACAAATCCAAGGTAGAAAATTTTATAATAGGAGTACATTTAACTTTTAATTAGCATTACAAAAATTGCACCTAAAGTTTTAATTTTATTGAATGTATTAATTGAAATCTGTATTTACTAATTCATAGGTGGTTCTGTTCGAGCATCAACCTCTGCATTTGTCCATACCCCATCTACCTCTTCATAACAGCTACCACGTCCTTCAATATCTCAGCATTTGAACGTAAGACAACAACCAAAACATGGGCAATATATACGTTCAACTACCAATACAAGCCACAGCCTATCGTCTGCAGATACTATTCCAGATTTAAGGAGCAGTACACCAGATACAGCTGTTGGAAGAAGCTCTGGTATGTATCTTTAAACCACTTATATATACACCTTCAAAATATTTTATTATAAATTAGATATTAATCTTTAATTTTAATTTTTACAGCAGATGTTGGACGTCTCTTCAGAGCCATGGTGACCGATTCTGCACCACTTTTCGAGGGTAAGTTACTTTTGTAAAGTAAATATAGGATAACAAGACAAATAATTTTGGAACAAACTAACTTTAAAATTTAAAACTTTGATTGTTATTCAAACTGTAATACTGTGAGATTGATGGATTTTATATGCAAACAGTTTTACCATGTAAAATCACAATTATTGATTAGGAAGGCATTTAATCTTATTGTTTAAATCCAACATGACAGTATAAATTTCTCTTGTATAGTAACCCCTCTAACCATTAATGTAGGAATACATTTTGATCTGCCCCTTTTTTTAAGAAATTAATGCTAAATTTCTTTATTTTTTTTATAGATATCGCTGAGGAGGATGATTCTTCAAGAGAGGTCATTCTGAATCTTGTTCCAGCACCAGAGGTTAGATCTCCAGAAAGTGGAAGCCTGACTCCTGACCTAACACAGATGGCACAAGATCAGGATTTGGATATTCATGAGCCTGTAATAAACCCCCGTAGTGATGATGAAAATACAAATTCACCACCTGATCATGTAGTACAAGCACAGGCAATTAAAACTTTGGAACAACCACAAGCTGAACCTATTGTCCAAGAGCAGGCACCTTTGGAAGATGCTGCTCTAAATGAGATGTTAAATCTTGCCAGAGGTTTTAGAGCAGACAGTAGACAGGTTCAGGATATTTTGTCTGGACATTTAGAAAGGTTTGACACTTACAACCAGCAACGGTTGGAACTGGACCATGAAATCTTTAACTGGCAAAGAGAAATCGACAGGGAAAGGAACCAACATATAAACAGGGCCTTGACAATATCTGAAAACAACATGCAAATGGCTCAAAATACTATGCAAACTTTGTTAGAATTTATTAGAGATAGACATCAGAGCCAAGAGTCGCCAGATCCATAAAGACCACGGTTAAATTAGTGCATATTTATGGACAATTTTAAAGCTATTATTATATATATTATTGTTTTTTTGTTGATCAAGAATATATTTTTATTGTTATTTGTACATAGTTTTATTAAAGTTTATCCTGATTTGATTTAATTTTCTCATTCTGTTTGAAATTTAGTTTAAATCATTTAAAGGTTTAAAATTAATTGTACACACAGACAAATCTAAGTGAAACAACTGTAAAATTTATTACATCCAAAATATTAACAAATATGAAACAAAAAGGCATTATAAAAAAAGATATGAGAGTCCTCCCGGCCACTACAGTATTTTTTCGGTTTTGAAATTCAACATTTTAACATACCAAAATATGACAATTTTAGTGGCATCAAAGTTAAAAAAAAAAATAGAAATAAAATGCAATCATTGCTTATCTGTTTTCCACTACATAACGGTTGTAGAGTTTTTGAACCTGTGTATTTAAATTCTTTATAGTATCCATTAATATTTGTTTAATATCTTCACAGACAGAGGATTGAACTTGTGATACAACTGGTACCCTGGAATCTAGAGAAGGAACAAAAATTTTGAAAAAAATTAAGGATTGTGAGACCATTTTTATAATAAAAATAGATTGTTAATAAGCAGGTAAAAAAATTGTATTACCATTTATGTTAGAGGCGGTATTTTCCATAGATGTACTTGTCTGTGTAGATTTAGAAACCATAGATATGTCCAAGTCATTATCAATATCAGAAATATTGGTTGAGTTTTTCTCACTACTTGCATCTGAAAAATATATTTATAAATCGAGGTATATATTTTTGTATTGATTTGACTATAAGCTATAATAATATAGTAAATCTAAAAATAAATAAACAATTACCTAGTTGAATTGAGGGTGAAGTTAATGACATCCTTTCAGGAGCATTATTTTCTTCATTGTCACTATCTATGAAAGATTATTAAGGAATTCAATATAAAAAATTTGAAGTAGAAACATTCTAATGGTACAAAATATAAGAAAAATACCTTCTGTAGAAGATATTTGTAATATTCTTGTGAACCTTGTTTTCTTCTTTTTCAACACTCTTTTTTTTGGTTTCTGTAAATAACACAAAAAGCTAATCATGATTAAATTTATCAGTTGTATAACTATAGATATTTAAACCATGGTTCTATTGTACCTTGAGGTGTATGAACGACAGTTAGGCACCTGACACCTCCTTTCTGTGGGGACAATTGTCTGTCAAGCAAAGACAGTGGCAAGGGTGGGGATCTAGCCTCACTTCTAGGTGTCAAATTTAGAATAGGCCTTACATAACGTGGAGGAGGAGCACCACACATATTTTCTTTCTTCTTATCTGAAATAGAAAAGTTGTACATATGTTTGTTTAAAGTTTCTAAGTTTTATAATTGTTATAAAATAAAGTTTTCAATTTTGGTGTGTTATAATGTTTATAGTGTTTAGATTTGCTATAATTTTGAAAATTATTGTTATTTGTACTTAAAATTATCTCTATTTTTGTAGATTTTGTAAAATCTAGTTTAGAGTTTTTAGTTTTTAACATTATGAGAGTGTATAGATTTTTAAGAAATTTGTACATAACAATAATTTCCAATTAAAATTTAGAAAAAAATAAATCATAATGTTAAAAGATACCAGTAAGAAACAGTATGGACATGAAAGTGATCAATATGGTACACTGAAACCTAATTATTCTTTCATGTCTCATATTGATGATGAACTTAGCATAGAATTTATAATTTAAAACAATAACAATTTTATAAACTTACATGTCCTTAAAAGGCTCCTAATGGATTGGTAATATAGTGGTTCTCGACGTTTAACATCACTGTAGCGTCTCAAACATTGACGCCTAGTCTTTTTAATTTTTGATACACGATACATTCTGCGTATAATTTCATAAATAGTTTTGTCCCTTTCATCTTGAATGACCCCCCGGACACCCCCTAAGCGTTTTGGAAAATAACTGTCCATTACATAGACTAGAATTATCATTTCCCCAGATGTGAAAGGTGCAATTCTCTTCATCCTCCCTGGTCGCATAGCAACTTTCTAGATGGGTGTGTCAAATCTCAAAATGTTCTAAATATTGCGTTATTCACTGTTTCTATGCAACATTATTGTATATTTGCTAAATTGTTTGAATTATTTGGATACAATAATTCCAAAGTTGTATTATTTATTGGCATTCTAAAGTAATGTTAAATGTAAATGAAGTTTTATGTATATATTTTTTTGTGTAAGTTCAATATAGTTATCAATAGTGTAGTTTAGGTTATTTTGTAATGTAGGAGAGTCATGTAATTATAGATCGTTATGATTATTTAGTTTATATAGTTATTGTGCAATATTTTGGTTTTAAATAAAATGTAAAGTTTTAAAATCATTCTCCAATGTGACCGTTTATTACAATTCATAAAATTATAAAAATGAAAACAAATAAAAAAAAAAGTTCAATCACACAAGTATATGATGAAAAAACAAACTTTTTATTCAGAAACTGACAATTTAGATTTTTATTCAAATGACCAAAAAATAGAAGTCCTGTGAATACAATCTTTTGATGAAATCAATCTTTAAAATAGTTTAAAATAGTTTTCAGCAACATAATTTTTGGCATTAATGGCCTGTCTTGTTGGTGCATCATACAGATGACCTCAGGGAAGTTCTCAAATGATATTTCTTCTTCATTATCAATTTCAATTCCTCTTCTTATTGCAATGTTATGGAGAATGCAGCATACAAGAATAATTTTTGCAACCTTCTCGGGAGCATACTGCATCACACCACCTGAATGGTCAAGACAACGAAAGCGCATTTTTAACAATCCAAATGCTCTCTCGATGATTCCTCTGGTGGATCTGTGTGCCTTGTTGAATTTCACCTCACATCTTCTTCGAGGATTGTTATAGGGTGTGAATAACCATTCTCTACTGAAATAACCAGCGTCCCATATGAAAAGAAAAAAAAAAAAGGATTAACATTTCTAATATGATAAAGATGATAATTTAACTGAGAATTAACTATGTTTTTGAGTTACATCTATCATCACAATCCATAAGATAAACGAAATTTGACAATTAGAATAATACTCTATTTTACATAACATCAAAAAAATTTAATTACCTAACAGCCATCCTTCAGGCATCTCTCCCTCCTCAAACTTCCGATATAACCCAGACTGACGCAAGATATACCAATCATGGCAGGATCCAGGGAAGTTGGAACGGACACTGATTATTTTCATGTTATGGTCACACACCATCTGAACATTGAGTGAATGGTACTGTTTTCGGTTCCTGAAATCTTCCTCACGTTCTCGTGATGGTTTGACTGCAACATGGCTGCAATCGATAGCTCCAAGGACATTGGGCATTCCGGACATTCTATAAAAATTGGACTTCACAGATTGCCACTCTTCTGGAGTCGATGGAAGGCACACGTACCTTGGAAAAATGACCATCAATGCATCAATAACTTTGGTTAAGTGCCTAGAAAAAGCAGACTGGCTGATGCCAATTATAACGCTAGACACAGCTTGGAATGAACCGGTGGAAAAAAATGTAAGGCTGCCAACAGTTTTAATAGTCTGGGTATGGCTTGTGAACGCGCTGTAATAGGCTCCAGGTATTCTGCTATTTCATTGTAAAGTTCCATAATAGCTTCTTTGTCCAAACGCAATCTCTGGATAATCTCCCTATCAGAAATGCCTTCCAAACCCATACGTGGAAGGAAAACTCTTGGGACTTAGATTCTTCTACCTCTCCTTCTTTGCAATCCATTGTTGTCAACCGGTGCCTGTATAGCCCTTCTTCATCGTAATTGAATCAATCGGAAAAGAAACATGTGTAAAAGTGTCTCCATCTTCATTCAGTGATTCAAAAACCAATAATGATACAATAGTAGTCTAGTCCTTTCACTTAACCCCTTAATGACCACAGCACTTTTCCATTTTCTGTCCGTTTGGGACCAAGGCTATTTTTACATTTTTGCGGTCTTTGTGTTTAGCTGTAATTTTCCTCTTACTCATTTACTGTACCCACACATATTATATACCGGTTTTTTTTTGCCATTAAATGGACTTTCTAAAGATACCATTATTTTCATCATATCTTATAATTTACTATAAAAAAAATTATAAAATATGAGGAAAAAATGGAAAAAAACACACTTTTTCTAACTTGGACCCCCAAAATCTGTTACACATCTACAACCACCAAAAAACACCCATGCTAAATAGTTTCTAAATTTTGTCCAGAGTTTATAAATACCCAATGTTTACATGTTCTTTGCTTTTTTTGCAAGTTATAGGGCCATAAATATAAGTAGCACTTTGCTATTTCCAAACCACTTTTTTTCAAAATTAGCGCTAGTTACATTGGAACACTGATATCTTTCAGGAATCCCTGAATATCCCTTGACATGTATATATATATATATTTTAGAAGACATCCCAAAGTATTGATCTAGGCCCATTTTGGTATATTTCATGCCACCATTTCACCGCCAAATGCGATCAAATAAAAAAAAAAAGTAAAATTTTTCCGAATTTTAGGTTTCTCACTGAAATCATTAACAAACATTTTGTGCAATTATGGCACAAATGGTTGTAAATGCTTCTCTGGGATCCCCTTTGTTCAGAAATAGCAGACATATATCGCTTTGGCATTGTTTTTAAGTAATTAGAAGTCCGCTATATGCTGCTGCACACCACAAGTGTATTATGCTCAGCAGTGCAGGGGTTAATTAGGGAACTTGTAGGGAGCTTGTAGGGTTAATTTTAGCTTTAGTGTAGTGTAGTAGACAACCCCAAGTATTGATCTAGGCCCATTTTGGTATATTTCAGGCCACCATTTCACCGCCAAATACGATTAAATTAAAAAAAATAGTCAACTTTTTCACAAACTTTAGGTTTCTCACTGAAATTATTTAGAAACAACTTGTGCAATTATGGTACAAATGGTTGTAAATGATTCTCTGGGATCCCCTTTGTTCAGAAATAGCAGACATATATGGCTTTGGTGTTGCTTTTTGGTAATTAAAAGGCCGCTAAATGCCACTGCGCACAAAACATGAATTATGCCCAGCAGTGAAGGGGTTAATTAGGTAGCTTGTAGGGAGCTTGCATGGTTAATTTTAGCTTTAGTGTAGAGATCAGCTTCCCACCTGACACATCAGACCCCCTGATCCCTCCCATAGAGCTCTCTTCCCTTCCCCACCCCACAATTGTCCCCGCCATCTTAAGTACTGGCAGAAAGTCTGCCAGTACTAAAATAAAAGTTTTTTTTTTTTTTTAGGTTTTTTTTTAAGCATATTTACATATGCTGCTGTGTAGGATCCCCCCTTAGCCCCCAACCTCTCTGATCCCCCCAAAACAGCTCTCTACTCCCCCCCCCCCACTGCCTTATTGGGGGCCATCTTGGGTACTGGCAGCTGTCTGCCAGTACCCAGTTTGCATATAAAAATGTTTTTTTACAATTTATTTTAGTTTTTTCTGTAGTGTAGCTCTTCCCCCCCCCAGATCAATCCCCCACCCCCTCCCAGATCCCTTGGATGATTTCCATTAGTTTTTTTTTTATTATTTTTTACAATAATATCAAAAAAGTTTCTGTAGTGTAAGCGGTTCCCACCCGCTCCCTCCCCGTGCACGCGCCCTCCCGCCGCCCCTGTGCACTCGCGTGCGCCCGTGCGCGCCCCCAGCGATCCCGCCCCCCTCTCTGACTAAGAAGCCATCGATGGCCGCCCTCCCACCTCCATTTACGCTCCCACCCACCAACGAATGCGGCCATCAATGTCCGGTGCAGAGAGGGCCACAGAGTGGCTCTCTCTGCACCGGAGGGGCAAAAATTGTTATTGCAGGATGCCTCAATATCGAGGCATCCTGCAATAACCGGAAAGCAGCTGGAAGTGATCAGGATCGCTTCCAGCTGCTTTCCAAACCGAGGACGTGCAGGGTACGTTCTTGGTCGTTAAGTGACTTTTTTTTAAGAGGACGTACCCTGCACGTCCTCGGTCGTTAAGGGGTTAAGTACTACCTGGCGTCAGGTTAATACCCCCTATAGTTTTCTATTGTATTCGCTACCTAAATGGTCGCAAAGCAAATCACGAGAAGTTACAGTGAAAGTTGGAGCAGATAGATTAGTTGTAACATTCATAATTTCCGATTACAGCGAATTTACGTGCAATCAAACATGTAGTAAGTGGAAAAAGGCTTCGGAACGATCAGTTGCATAAAATTACGAAAGCTGATGAAAAATAGTGGTTTTTCGATTCGATCGCAGATTGGTAAATACGAGAAGCAGATCGTGAGCGAATTTTGACACGGAAATACAGTCGGACGGTCACTTCGAAGCTTAGTACATATTAATAGTGTCATGTTAATAATAATTAAGATGGGTGAAATTAACCTTGTGTTCCAAAACAAAAGCTATGTATGTTATTAAACCATAAAGAGATATGAACAGGAGCATGATGAGAATAACACATTTATATATAAAAACACATAGGGCTCCATTTATCAAGCAGTGTATTCAACATCAGAGGCCCTTCGCTGCAGACTCTCACGAGCAAGTCTGCAGCTGATAGTTAAGAAATAGAGGCCAGCAGACTGCTGCTTCCCAACCTTTATGCCAGCTATTGAAATAATCCCTGACACGTTCGCCCAGGGTGATTCACAGCCCTTAGTTGCATGCCATTGGGCTAGCATGAGCAGGGGGCGGAATTTCACAAACAGACACTTGTGCAATAATAAGGGTGCACAATTTCTGTGATCCCGGGTGGACAAGTTTGCGGAAGCTAATTTGGCCCCATAACCTCATTTCTATACCATGCCTCCCAAAGGCACACTGTGACATGTGCAATATTGAACTCTCGCTCTGTATGCAACAAACTTACATTTATCCATGACCTGTTCATCTCCCACTCCATTAATCTCTGGTCCTCACTGAAATCTGGCTCTCACCCTCAGACACAACATACCCTGCTGCTTTTTCTTGCCATACACCCAGGCCTGGCAACAAGCAAGGAGGTGGCGTTGGCATCCTTCTCTCTTTTCTATACATACCCCCACTTCTTCCCTCACATTCACTTTTTTTGAAGCCCATATCATTTATTATTATTATCATTTATTTGCAGAGCGCCAACAGATTCCACAGCACTAATATAATTCATTGGTTCTCACACCTATCTGTTCAAGTTGCTGTCATTTATCACCTCCTTGGGTCACTCACCCTTTCCTTGATTACTTGACATCTTGGATACCTTAATTCCTTTCATTTGACTCATCTGCACTCATTCTTGGGGACTTCAATATTCCCATTGATAATCCTAGAACTCCTGGAATTTTAAAGCTCCTGGAACTCATTTCATCTGTTGCCTCTCACAGTGGGCTAATTCCCCCACTCATAATGATGACCATTTAATTTACTTAATCTTCAGCCACCATTGTTGTGTTTACTAACTACCCATTTTCACTGTCTTACCACCATTTCTTGAAATGCAGCCTCTCTACACTGACAGCATAACCATTACCTAACCCTTCAAATAGACTGCATTGAAATTTACACACCATAAACACAGCACTACTCTCTCAAACACTAAATCCACTTCTCCCTGCAATCGACTTCCCTTTCGTGTCCTGAGGAATCTAGTTATCTGTATAATTTCATTCTGGCCTCTGCCCTTGACAACATAGCCCCTCCTTCCATAGCTCACACTTGACAGAAGAACCCCTAACCACATCTGACTGCTACAAAAATGCACCTGCACTGCAGAATGACACTGTAGTGAATCTGCCCCTGCTGAATTCTTGCATTACAAATGTATGCCTCTACAAAAGACTACTTTGCAACTATCATTTCATCATGTCAAGTATTTTTACTCCACTTTTAATACCCTCCTGTGCCCTCCCTCTCCTCCCATTAACACTGTTCTAATTTTCAGTACATTTCAAAACTATAATTGAATGCATCCAACATGAAATAACCTCCTACAAATCACTCCTTACAAATCACTTCAATCTTTCAAACTTGTCCTACCCACAAACACTCAGCACATTTACTCCTTGATGCAGGGGTGGATGTCCGCTTGATCCTATTCCCTCAAAACTGATACTTTGCCTTTACCCTACTCATACACCCATCCTCACACACATATTCAACCTCTCCCTTAAATCTGGTACATTTCCATCATTCCTTAAAGATGCTCTAATTACACCTATTCTTAAAAATCATCACTTGATCCAGCATCCCCTTGCAACTATCACACAATTTCTCTTCTTCCCCTCGCCCCTAAACTTCATGATTGGATCATTTATAAATGCCTATCAACTCTTTCTCTCTTCTAATAATCTTCTTGACATTTTGCAATCTGGCTTTAGCCCCCAACAATTTACTGAAACCACCATCACCAATGTGACAAATGACCTGCTTACTGCCAAGCCAAAAGGTCGCTACTCCATGCTAATCCTTTTAGACCTCTCTGCAAACTTTGACAATGCTGATCATCCACTGCTTCTTCAGACCCTTCCATCTGTGGGTATTTGTGACACAACTCTACTTTACTAACCATACCTTCAATGTATATTTCTCTGTCTCAGTTCTAGGTCCCCATTGTTCCCGTCTACACAGCATCTTTAGGTTATTTAATTAAGTCTTGTAGGTTTCAGTATCATCTTTATGCTGATGACGCCCATATCTACCTTTCTGTTCCAGTCATTTCCTCTTCTCTGCTGACTTGTTTCACCAGCTGCCTAGATAATATCTCATCCTGGATGGCTACTTACTTCTTAAAGCTGAACCTCTCTAAATTTTAACTCCTTCTATTTCCTCCTTCTACCAATCTTCCTATTCCTCAAATCTCACTTTCTGTTGACAACTCTGTCAAAACCTCTAACCCTCAGGCTCACTTCCTTGGGATCAATCTTGAGTCAGAACTTTCTTTTACTCCCCACATTTAGTTCTTAGTTAACTCCTGCTGCTTCCACCTTAAATTTATCTCTAAAATGGGTCACTTTCTCACTCAAGACACAACTAAAATTTGTATCCACTTCCTTACCATTTCCCTCATTCATTACTGCAATTCCATCTTCTCTGGTTACCTCTAGTTTGAACTGGAATCATTCATGAATGCCTCTGCCAGGCTCATTTTCTTTAAGCATTGGTCCATATCAGTTGCACCACTTTGCCTACATATCCACTGGCTTCCCTTAGCCTCAAGAATAAAATTAAAAATGTTGACCCTAATTTTGACCCTAACATACAAAGCCCTCACCAACACTGGACCCTCCTATATCTCTGCCCTTGTCTGCAAATACTCCCCACTTTACTCCCTCTGCTCTGCCAAAGACCTCTTTTTCTTTTCATCTCTCATTAAGTCCTCACACTCTCGTCTGCAAGACTTTTCTAGAATTGTAACTATCATATGGAAATCCTTGCCTCGCCCAGTCAGACTTTCCTCTAGTATTCAAGTCTTCTTTAAAAACATATATGTTCAACGATACTTAAGACTTACTTTAACATGTTTATACTACTTATTCTTCCCTCTTCCTCAACTCCCCCATGTACATCCTTTAGAATGTAAGCTTACAAATCCAGCTGTCCTGTATGTAAAGATGATAACAGGTTACAGTGACTCAAGGGCAGGTTATTATATTGTATTGTACTCCCTAACTGTATATTAATGATTTATGTAAATGTATTTGGATTATTGTGCTCCATAACTTTATATGTAATGTTACAAAGCTAAGTGGCTAGCACTTTATAAATATAAATAAATTATAATAATAGTAATAATAATAATAATAATAATAATAATACATATACACACACACTGATATACAAAAAATTTACACACACACAAATGTAAACACATCTTTTAGCCCTTCCCAGTCCACCTACAAATCATATACCATATCCCTTCAAATCACTGGTAAAATATTAATTTCAATATTAAACCTTGATTTTACATTTAAATATGAGTGAAATATTTTATTTTAATATATTATACATGTATTCTGTTAAGCATATATTCGAGCATTAACACTTTATTTTAGGTCTCAAAAAGCCTCACACTTTCCAGCCTTATTTTGTGTTAACTCACTACTTATATGAGCAATAATAGAGCACCCTGTACTATCTATGCAAAATATAGGAAACAGTAAATAAATGTTAAAATTCTTGGGCAAATCTTTTTAACCACTTAATTATAATACCAGATAGTGTGCTATTCTTAGGGCATTGTCAAGTTAAGGATAAAGCACCCGGAGCCAATGGTTACCCACCACTTGTCCAATAATTACTTTGTTTGTTTTATACGATTTTTATATTATGATTTTTTAGTGATCCCTATTGTATGTATGCATTACCTTTACCTTTTTAAAAGCAGAGATTACCCCTTAGGAGAAACAGTCTTCTCAAGGTTAAAAAAAGGGGGTTCAAATTACTGGTGAGAGTTCTTAGAGAATCTCAGAAACCCAGAGAGCTTTGGTTAATCAGGCCCTAAATGACCATCTGCTTTGTATGTATTCTATCTTCTATAATCATAAATTGCTCAAGTTTAAAACTATATATAATGTATTGTTTTATAAAAAGAAATTACAGCTTATGAAACGAATAAAAAAATTGTTTCTAAAACTGCATGAATATGATATGGAGCTCATTTATTAATGGTCCCTGTGATAATATATCACTGAAAATGTTGCATAAAGGACAGACTTTGATAGGATTACGTACATTGAAAATAGCAAGACACTGAAATTAAAATTCTCATAGAAGATACGTCTTGTGAACTGAAGGGCAAGAACATAATAATGGCAACATTAATAATAATAAATAACAAGAATAAAATGATTCACATAAATAGAATTTTCATCAGCAGCTATTATTACAATTACGGGAGAGATAAAATGATATGCAGTAAAAAGCTAATCTTTATTGACTCATTATTTTGTTTCATAAAAAGACCAAGTAATTCTGAGGTTTAAATAGTAAAATGTCCTCATACTAATTTCTCGAAATGCAAAGCCCAGAGGGTTATATTGTATTTATTATTATAAAAATGTAAAAGTATTCAAAAAAATTTAATTAATGCGTATGATACAGAAGAAATGAAAAAATAATAGATGACCAGTGACTTAGTAATATATGTATACTTATTAATATTTGATTTTTCTTATAAAATAAAAAAGATTAAATAAGAGTTCAAAACACCTGTAAAAATATGTCTCCAATTGCTATATTATCCAAGTAAACCGATTATAGAAAAATAGAGAACTTACTAATTTTTTTTAGCAAGTTAGACATTGAAATTGTATATGTATTTTTGATTGATAGTAGTTCAAATTAGAAGTTTATCCCAACAACTGAATGCTAGATATTTAGTTACAAATGCTAATGAAATATATCTAGATTGATAGGGCTTGATAACATTATAGTCCTTTCCAAACCATCAGAAGAGATTAGCTTCATGTGGCTCACATGACTTTGAAATTTGGAAATGTATACAATTCATTAAAACATTATGATAACCCACTTATCCCTTGCTTTTCAAGATAGTTTATGCCAAATTAATAACCCCTATACCTTACATAAAGGCAGTTAAATGGTGGTATTCCAAACAATTGGAACACATACATTTTCATATTATGTTAATTTAGGTATTTTTTTTTATTTAACATATTTATAAACTTGAAAATTAATCTTTCCCTTTTTTGAATGGTTGATGCATTTTGTTTTCATAGAATTTTATGTTTTCTGTAAATAAGGAAAAGGCTGCACATAGTTTATTGTGCCTTTTTGTTTGAATACAACATTGCTGTTTTCCATATACAATTCTCTTTGTATAATATAAGTGAGGAAAACAAATATGTTTTTCATGTACTTTTTATTAATTGCTTGTGTTAACATGTGTGCTATTGCAAGCCAAGTAAAGATTTGCCTTTGGCATATCAAGAAGAAACAAAAAAACAAAATTATATAGGCTAGGGTCTTATGTCCATGTATGGTTAATAGCTAACATGACAACCTATGTATTATCATGTTAGTAAACCATAAATGCACTAGAAAATATTAGTTCTATCCCAACATTTTGTTTTCAAGGTCTAAAATGATTGTATGCTAGTCACATGTTACTATATTCCTTTGCAATATCAGCCATAATGAACTTGTTTTTCTATATCCAGGATGAATGGTACTTCTCCAGATAATCATGATTTTAATGGTAATTATAAAGATGACTTTATGAAATATGTGTACTTATATATATGGCAATTGTTTATAGGCAATAATTTAGTAGTAAAATGCTGTCCCAATTGTGATTTGATTTTATAGTAATCATGGCTTTTACAAAAGAAAAATCTCATTTTAGACTATTTTATTAGAAATCTTTATACGTAGTTAACGGCTTCAGTCATATAACATTTCAAATTGTATTCTTGTGTAACACTGTTTGCACTCTTAGGCCCCTATTTATGAAAGTTTGGCGGACCTGATCCGACAGTGCGGAGCAGGTCTGCCAGACCTCCCTGAATACGGAGAGCAATATGCTCGCCGTATTCAGCATTGCACCAGCAGCTCACAAGAGCTGCTGGTGCAATGCCGCCCCCTGTATACTCGCGGCCAATGGGCCACCAGCAGGGGGGTGTCAATCAACCCGATCGTACTCAATCGGGTTGATTTTTGCCGATGTCTGTCCGCCTGCTCAGAGCAGACGGACAGGTTATGGAGCAGCGGTCTTTTGTGAAACACAGGGCCTCAAGCTCCATTTGGAGCTTGATAAATATGCCCCTTAAGCTTTATATTTTTAAATGGTATGAGTTCATATTTTCACAAATATTATGCTGTCTCCCCACATGATTAACTTAAAACACTATAAGGCACAGTTATATAGCCTAAACAACTGGCTATTAATATTCCTAAAAATTTAAATGAAGACACCTTGGCCCAGATTGCGAGTGGAGTGCTAACAGTTACACGCGAGTGATAAGGGGTTTATTGTGGGTGTAAACACTCGGGTTACTGCTCGTGTTACGTGATAAAAAAAATATTGCACACAAGAAATAAGGAATCAAACATATGAGGTCCCAGGGGTTAGAAAAAAGGGAAGCAAAAGGCTTTAACATAGACATATATACATATACATGTCTTAAGATGTGTATATACATTCGCCCCCTAGTGGACCTAGACCTGCTCTGTCAAGACCCTCGGACTTTGAGCCTAAGACCACCCATCCCACTATTCGCACTTTCACTAATATCTGTATCCGTGACATTGAGCACGCCCATAATAATGAGAAACCTATTCGTAGGAACCTGACCAAACCAGAGCTTTGTGCACTTGAGAGGCTAAAAGTGGATGACACTATAATCATACGCCCTGCGGATAAGGGAGGGGCAGTAGTAGTCATGGACTACAATTACTATAGGTTGGAACTGTTAAGCCAGCTGAGTGACACCAATACCTATCAATGTCTGCCCTTTAATCCTACAAAGGTGTACAAGAAGATGGTTGACACTAGTTTGGTTATGGCATCCAACAATGGTTACATTGACCAGGTCACACTAGACTTTCTATCCGTCGACCACCCTAGGTATCTGGTCATATACACCATTCCAAAGATCCACAAGGACTTGGAAAGACCACCTGGATGACCTATAGTCTCCGCAGTAGGATCTTTGTTCCAGAATTTATCCGTCTTCATTGACTTTCATCTACAGGGTCTAGTGAGAAACATGGAGGCCTTTTTACTAGAATCCATCGAATTGATCCGCATGATACAGGATGTAACATTCCCAGCTGATTGTATCCTTATAACGCTTGACATCAACAGCCTATATACTGTCATCCCACATGAGTTGGGAATAGAGGCTGTTAGAAGTTTCCTGGTATCTAGTACCATCTATGAGGGCCCACCAATAGACGTACTTCTGGATTGGCTCCTTATGTGCTTAACACACAATTATTTCCATTTTGAGGACACCTATTACCTGCAATGGGCAATGGGATCAAGCATGGCGCCATCATACGCAAATCTCTTTATGGCTTGGTTTGAGGACAAATTCATTTTTCTTGACCGGGACCCCAGGGTCCTACTATATAAACGGTACATTGATGACTTGTTTGTTATATGGGGGGGGGTACCCAGACAGAATTACAACTATGGATACAATACTTGAATGAGGCAGAAGCTTCAATTTTGTTTAAAAATGAATACAGTGAGGAACAAATCCACTTTTTGGATCTCTGTATCTACAAAACATCCACTGAGGCTGGATGTAAGTTAAACACCACTCTTTACTCCAAACCTACAGACCGGAATACCCTCTTACAAAGTGACAGTTTCCACCCCTGCCAGTTGAAAGCGGGTATCATCAAGTCCCAACTGTTAAGGGTCATATGCAACAATTCCGACCCCACCAAGCAAGCCACACAACTCCAGGAGATGAAGAAGAAATTCCTGGAGAGAGGTTATAGTCCTGGATTAGTGCAGAAGACCCTTAAAGAGGTCGCACACTATAATCAAACGACACTAATCCAGAGAAAACCGAAATTCGAGGAGGATGACAGGCAATTGAACTTTGTGACTTCATACAGCCATGTATCTGATAAGGTAGGGGACATAATCCACCAAAATTGGCACCTGGTAAGAGATGACCACACTCTGCCGTTTGCTGAATCACCGCCACCAAGAATTGTACGCAGGAGTAACCAGAACTTAAGATCTATGCTGATGAAAACTGACCCATGGAAGAGACCCCTTACCTGGTTGGCTAGCACCAAGCCTGGATGTTTTCGGTGTGGGAATTGTGTAACTTGCAACTCCTTGTTGGTTGGACCTATGTTCCATCACCCACATTCTAATAAAACCTACACGATTAGGCACCGCCTTACATGCACCTCTCAGTTCGTGGTCTATTTTTTGACATGCCCATGTGGCAGATACTATGTGGGGAAGACCACCACCACCTTCCACGAGAGTTTAGCCAACCACAAGAGTGCCATCAGAACTGCATTGAAGGATGGTAGCTCTGATCAACCAGTGGCACGCCACTTTCTGGAACACAAGCACTCAGTGTTGTCATGGAAAGCAATGCTCATTGACACTGTGATCCCATCCAGAAGGGGTGGTAATAGACACAAGGAACTACTGTGTTGTGAGAGCCGCTGGATATACAGGCTCAACACCCTTAGCTCACATGGACTGAATGCTCACCTTGATTATTCTGTGTTTTATTAAATTGGTTTTTTTGGACCTGTGATGTAACATTTATATAACATGCTCTGCCTATTTTTCCTGACCTCTTGAATATGCTTTTTAACATTTGCTTATTTCTCCACATCTCCTGGGTGTGGTACTTGGCGTGATACTAACTTTGTTTTTTCATGATTGTTAGTTTCTTGGTGGTACTGGTACTGCATTTTGAAGGCTAATGTTATACCTCAACACACTATAAGGGTACTATCTTGTGGTATCAGCCAACCTATGAGCGTTGTTTGTGGTTTGTTGGTATCTATACATGGTTGGTTAGGAGACACTTAGCCCCTAGTACTAAAAATGGTTTGAGCAGCTTGATCTGAATGGATCACGGGTTGTCTGTTATGTCCCTATGGGCCAGGCATCCATGCACATCGGCCTATATATTATCTGTGGCTTACGTGCTACATTCTGATGCGCATCGCTAATAGCAACTCGCATCAGCTGTGAGTAGATTATGGTCTCACACACCCCTGTAACTGACCTATCAGATGCAGGTGGTGTGGGTATAAGAGGCTTCCGGTTTTTATCCCAGGTATCTGCTTTTTCCTGGTGCGTTGAACACGGCACAGTATGCCGTTTTTGAGGTGGGTGTGATAAGAACTGTTAATATTAAGGTATACGGGTTGCAACTCTACTACCTTTTTAAGGCATGCATTTTGTATAGTTAATCAGCTTGCAGTTTTTTGGGATTTAGGCTCATATTATCCTACAGCTATACAGTTAATGTTACTGTGAGTATAAAGCGGAAATAGTGGAGGAGATTTCTTCTGTGAATATAAAGTAAAATTTAAAGCGGAAATAGTGGAGGAGATTGTGAGATGTATCCAACAAGGTTGATTATGCAAACATCTTATTAAGCAGTGTTATATTATAGACAGGATTCTATCGCAGCTGGTAGCACTAGTATGCACTCTTCTTACACCTGTGTATTGATTTTGTTGTGGTTTTTATTGTTATAGCTACTGCAGTCCCCGTATATAGCTTGCTAATTGGGTAAGTTCTCTTTTGGTCGCTCTACATTGTTCCGCATTTAGACAACCTCTGAGGCATCTCTGGGTATAGGTGTAGTATTTGATATGTTGTTTAGCACTAAATTGGGTTTCTTATTTTCATCTGACCTAGTAATGGGTATATGTTGGTGTTAGACCATATGTGCATACAACATTTACGAGATAATGATCTCAGTTCTCTTTCTGTGTAGCTGCAGGCTCTGTAAGCAGGCTGCTCAACATAAGGGATGTTCCAGAATAAAGTTTTCACTGTGGTCTACTTGATTTTAGTTTAGATTGGTGTGTCTGTTTTTTAAAAAACTTTGTAATTAACGCTTGACGCTAATAGGTACCACATTGATATTGGGTACATGTTTGGTCTTGACATGCTTATGTCGGTCTCTGTAATTGATTGAGCAATCTATACTATAGTGATATACCAGGGTGTGGACAGTCACAGCCATTTCTGTTACAGTGGTCTCCAATTGACAATTATGAAGGGTTATAAGTGGTGGTTAGTAAACTGATTTGTGGCAGTTTGCAGCAATATGCCCCACTGAGTACAGACCGTGAGGGTTAAGTTTATTGAGATCAGTAATCTCATTTCAGTTGTGTACAGTATTGTAAGGTATTCACAAGGTGGATCCTGCACAATTACTAAGCATAGCATACCTTAATGGGTTGGTGGTTTCTCTGAACCACCATGTCTATCACGCCTGGCCATACCCACGATGATCTGGGGGTACTGCTATTTCAGTTTTGTTTAATTTCTCCGTATGATTTGTTGGGTTGCCTTTACTTTATTTATTTGATGTATTTTGGTGATGGGAGTATGTATTAGTTTTAATGTAATATTGGCAAAATATTGGATGTGTTTTCTTTTTTTTCAACAGTTTTTTTGTCCTGATGAAGGCTTCTATGTAAGCCGAAACATTGACTTACGACTTTACTATGTTGTTGCTTTGAACAATAAATGAAATTCTATTTGCTGTTATGCAATTTACACAAATCCTGAGAGTGCCCTCCCTTTCTGAGTTCTTATATATATATATATATATATATATATATATATATATATATATATATATATATATATATATTCTATGCAACTTTTCTTTCTGAAGTTTTCTGAGGACTTGCAGGTTTTAGGAAACAGAGAAGGACTCATGTTAACATCCTTTTTTTTTTAAGTTTCAATATAAAATAACTGTAAAGCCCTAATTTTTATTTTTTTATTTTTTTATTAACAGTATTATTTTCTTACATTTTATTTGTATATTCTTTTGACCTATCAACTATTATTTCAGGATACTCTTGATATATGCTAATAAAGGGCATCCAAAAGATTAATCTCTCTCTAATTTGGTGATTTTAAAGTAAATCTACTTGGGAAGTATTGTCTCATATTCATACATGTCATAGTTACAGTATGGCATATTAACCCTAAAGGATGATGTTGTGTCTTGTCAACTGCTGTTTGTCAACTTGCATTTGTAGGCATTAGCAAACCTTCTAGGTAAGGGCTTCAAAGGAACATCCACAGCTTCAAAAATAGACCCTCTTCTAACAAGAGATCAATTTTATTATTGTTGAAACATGGGGCTCCATTTAGCAAATGTGGACCTAGCATAACATTTAATATTGCACAAGCAGCTGCAAGTGCAGCCTCAATTCCTGCTCTCACTCAACCAATAGCGTTAGAGTAAGGCTTGTCAACCATGCTGATCGAATTTTGATGATTTAACTCTGCTAATTTTAAGGTGTTTGAAAGGCTAAGTAACTGTGGTCTTAAGACTTATCTGGCCTTTCAGGCCTGCTTACATGACCCTAAAATGCTAGGCCCCTGAAACAGCATCCCCAGCTTCAAATATAGGGCCCATTGACTTTTATGCTTGAAAGCTAAAAGCTTCAATCTGTTTTTCAATCTATTTTTCAAAAGTTCATCTCTTTTGCAAGGCACTTACTCCTAACTCAGGTCCCTTAGTCAACTGGTCATTCATTTACTTATTAAAACATTTTTTTAAAATAAAAAGATAAAAGAATTGCGTGGAAAATCCTAAAAGTTTTGTCCAAAAGTAATAAAAAGTAATTTTCAATAGGACAATGTGGAATTTCTAGAGTGTAAAAAAAGCAAAAAGTTATTCAATTGGAAAAAGGCTTTTGAATAGTCACAATGTTAAAGGGACATGAATGTCAAAGTGATTAAAAAAGAGCAAGTAGGTTTTTTTTTACACTTTTAAATTCCCATCTATTATCAAATTTACTGTGCTCTCTTGGCATCGTTTGTTGCACATATCCCCAGCAGCTATGCACTACTGGGAAATGTTGGTTGCTAAACCATTTTTCTTCTTGCCATTGGCTCACCAAATGTTCTCATCTAGCTTTCAATAGTACATTGCTGCTGTTGGGACTAGATTTACCATACCCAGGATGGACATCTCCACCTCTGTCTGCCCAGCATCACGATTAGCCTTAAATACACGCCGCCCACTGTCAATCTCCCCGGTCGGAACAGTGCAGGGTGATTGAAGAACACCATTTTACAATTGGCATAGTGGGTTGAGAAGCAGAAGCTGCAGGCTCAATATCACAGCTTCTAAGATGGAGCCGTAATTATGTTATGCTAAACATATTAGATTATTTAATTTTTGCCTTTTTTATATTCATTTAAGTGTCCATTGAGTTAAAGTGAAAAGAAATCATTGTGAAATAGCTGAAAAACTGTTTATCAGAATAATTAAAATGTCACCAAATTTAAAAATGGCATATCATGAACTCATGGAAAAGGATAATATAGAAGATTGGCCTTTGTTTCAAAAATATGATCGCAGATGAGGTCATTTTACAATAAAATACTGATTTCAAATATATCAAATATGATACTGTATATAGGGGAAAAGTAGTATACAATTACTATACTGAACAAGGTTGATTTTAAAATTGAGAGATGATTTAACAAAGAAAAAGTCAAGTTGGTTATGGGGAAATTTAAAGGTTGTAGAACCTCTAAATGCTAGAATCTAAATGACGTCAGATTAAGGATTATACTTTTTTAAAATACAATTAATATCCAAAATGTATAGGTTTAAATGATATTAAATATATAACAATAAAATTAAATTTGCATTACAATCATAACATAATAAAAGCAATGTACTACCATGGCTTGTAACTAATTATGAGCATGTCTACAAATGTAATAAAATATTTTAATGCTAGGCATTTTTAAATCAGATATGTACTAACAAGGATGATTCTGCTGCACATTTTTTATTTATCTCACTTGTAAAAGATGAATAGTTTTTTATACCTTGAGGCTTTTATTTAAAATACATGCACTCTTAAACAAGATACAGAATTATACAGTGCAGAAAAATAACCAAATTAACTACATTTATTTAAATAATCTTTACAAACGAAACAATAAACCAACATAATTCTTTAAGAAATGTAGTATAACTTGCAATTTATTTTTACATTGACATACAATTAGCTTGTAGCTAAACTTGCTTTTGAAATTCAGTTATCATATCTATTGTTAATGAGTGTTTGCAATAACAAGGCATCATATTTTCTGCTTCTGATAAAATTTGAATATAGATATTTAACTCCTTGCTGTCAGAAAACATGCAAATTTATTTAACGCAGTTCACATAAACCATGACACTCTGCTATGTTTAAATCTCCTACTGACAGATTGTTTTAATTATTAAAAAATAATATTTTCTTCATGGATGTGATTTTATATCTAATGTAGGGGGAGCTCTAATACTAAGCATTATGTATACTGCATCTATAAATCAGCACGGTGAGAACCTGTCATAGGCTCCATAATAAGGGTCATTTTTCAGGCAGAATGTCAAAACTAGTATCAGAGGACCTTCTTAGAATCACAATAATTTGGTTTCTTGTTAAATAAGCAATGTCTAGTATACAAAAATGCCAAACAGATAACAGGTCAATTTTATACAGTATGAGGGCACTGAGACCCCTAGAGTAATTTACCCTTTGGGATTTTTTTTGACGGCCAGTAAGATAAATTATCTGTAACTTTTGAAATGATTAATGAAAATAAAATCTACAGAATGCCTACAAAATTATCAATTTTGTACATAAGAAAAACACTTTCTAAAAATAAATACTACTCAAAGAGAAAAACTGTTATGCTTCCTTGTACAATCAATGTATGTAGAGCAGTAATGAGATATTTTACATAAAGGCTTATTTATAACTCCAAGTTGGAAGCAATGAGAATCAATCCAATCAAATTTATAATGTTTACATTTTGACAGTTTCATTCACCAAAATGATAAATATGTAACCGACTTAACTTTTTCTTGTGATTTTGTACCTGATAAGTAAAAAAAATAATCTAAAGACATATTCAAGTAAGGCACGCTTTGAAAAAATATATTCTCTATTTCAGTGCTGAAGCAAATGACAAAACTGTAATGTTTTGTGTTTTGGTTTAGATATTCTATTTGTCACAAAAACTTCACTTGAAAATGTGTTGTGAGTTTGCATCTGGTAATTTAAATTTTAAAAAAAGTAATATACTTTTAAATGTTATTATACATTTTCCACATATTCTATCCAAAAAATCAGTTGATGTTTCGGTTTGAACATTAAGTCGTTCTCAAGATAACATTTATCTGCCTTTTTGAGACTTCTAGTCTGGCATTAATTGTTCAGCGTTTGGCGTTCTATTGCGCCATTTACCTGCGCCGTTCCTGATATATATCAACATATAATAAAGAGGCAACTTTGAAAAATAATTGTGCTCAAAACAACATTGATTTGATTGGTAGAACACACAGATTATCCCTTAAATAAATTGAAAAATACTATTGTCTAATATTAAGGTTCTCATTTAGATATTAAAAAGTCATGATTTATTTTATTTTATTTTTCCATTAATACAAATTTAGTGCTTACATTTTCATTGTAATATTTTTGATTGAAAAGAGAGTGTTACAAAATGCATTAAAGTTTTTTTTTCTTTTTAAATGTATGGTCCTACTCCTATATTGTATAAAATAATATATTCTGTTCAAACTTGCAGAGATGTGTATCTCATATATATATATATATATATATATATATATATATATATATATATATATATATACACACAGAGAGAGAGACAGATATATATAGATATACACACACAGAGATAAATATATATATATATATATATTTTTTTTTTCATATGCATGATAGAAAAATATTTGAGTGTAATGCATCATAATGTGTTCCTCTCTTCCTCTCAAGGATATTCCATGCACATAAAACTGGAAATAGAGTATGTCTCTTTTTATTTATAAACAGAAACCTCAGAAAATGAGGAGGGGCATATAGTTTTGAATTTTTATTAAAGGAACACTGTACTCAAAAATGTTCTTTCATGATTCACACAGAGCATGCATTTTTAAGCAACTTTCTAATTTACTCTTATTATCAAATTTTCTTCATTCTCTTGGTATGTTTATTTAAAAAGCAAGAATGTAAGTTGAGATGCCGGCCCATTTTTGGTGAATAACCTGGGTTGTCCTTGCTGATTGGTCAGCACCAATAAACAAGTGCTGTCCATGGTCCTGAAGCAAACATTTGCTAGCTCCTTAGCTGAGATGCCTTCTTTTTCAAATAAAGATAGCAAGAGAACAAATTAAAATTGATAATAGGAGTAAATTAGAAAGTTGCTTAAAATTGCATGCTCTATCTGAATCATGAAAGAAAAAATTTGGGTTCAGTGTCCCTTTCAGTCAGTAATGAAACTTAGAATTTCCCTCATTGTTTTACAATCAGGAAAATCTTACATGCTGGCATTAAAGGGACATAAGTTACTTTCAGATCATAATATAAAATATCTAATGATATGTAGGGGAAAAAAAAATCTACTTTCTTCTTCCGTTCTTTATTGTGCCCAATTTTCCTATAATCTAACTTTAAGCATTTAGTGCTAGATTACAAATGGAGCGGTATTTAACACTCCTACTCAAGCGTTAACTCCATTAGAAGCTAGCTTTTTTGTGTGTGTCAGGTTGTGCTCGTATTATAAACTGTTTAAGCTTGCGCCCTAATACGACGAGCTTAAAAATCGAATTTAGAATTTCACACGCACGATAACCTATTCCAGTATATAACTTAATGAAGAAAAAAAGTGGATAAAACACCCTACTCGCATGCAAAACTGATGGCATATTCTCAAGAGTGAAAACCCAACATGAAAATATGAATATTTCACATTCCAATGTTCTTCATATAGCAGAAAATATTTTATTTATTCATATATATATATATATATATATATATATGTTTTTGTACAAATATATATCTATACCTATATATCTACTTGATTATACATAAGTATATACTGTATATTTATATATATATATATATATATATATATATATATATATATACTGTATATACAGTATATAGGAATATCTATTGAAAAATACATAGAACATATTCTGCTATGTGCAGAACATAGTAATGTCAAATACTTACTGTAAATACACAGTATAACACTTTATTAAATAAACAATGTTGCATAAATATATGTTTACATGTTTTAATTTACTTAACTGCTCCAATGCACTTATATATATTTCTATATATTTGTATACATATGTATTTATGTGTTTATATGCATATATACAGTATATATATATATATATATATATATATATATGTCTGTAAATACATACACTTATAAATATATAAATACTTATGTACTTACATATAAACATATATATATATATATATATATATATATATACATATACATAGTTAGATATGTGTATGTATGTATCTCTTTGTTAAAGCTCTTTGCCTGCTTTTTTTTTCTAACACTCATATCTTTACCCTTAGAACTTTTTTCTGCAATATTGTTTTGAATAATTTTTATTAGATAGTGTTATGAGTGTAATGTATTTTTTATGTGTTTTGTGACACTTTTTTGTTTTGAGAAATAGTTAACCAGAGCTCTGAGATTGCGCTAACCTGATGCACGTTAACTTTAATTGCGCTCAAGTGATTGTGTTTACTTTCAACTTGTAATATGAGCAAAAAACCTAATGTGCGAAAACACCTGTGATAAACCCCTTTTCCCTAGCCCATACTGTTAGCGTTCCACTAATAATCTAGCCCTTAATAATTGAAAGTAATCAAATCAGAGATTATAAATTAAAAAAAAAATTACAGGGATAATCCTCGTTGGCTACTACTAAGACAATTAGTTGGGAGAATTGAAAAACTATAAATAGATTCCAGCAATTTGCAAACAAATTAATTTATTCAGACACATTTCACACTTAACTTGCATATTAAGACACTGCAATACTAGAGAAATATGTTTAATTACAAGGTGTTTTTTCCCATTTAATCTTAGATTTTTATCATTCAATTTTCCATTTTTTTAAAAAAAGATATACTATAAAATCGAATATAACTTTCTTTGGGGTTAAGTGTATTTAAACCAAAAGCTTTCTCTAGATATTAGATAACTATTGCTTCCACAATTACTATCACTCTTCAATCAAATTTAGCTTTTTTGCTTGATTGTCAAATCTGTGTATGAGTGCGTTTGTGTTTGTACCTAAAAAGCAAAACTTTGATTTTGTAAACAGTAACATTTTGTGTAAACTTTTCATCCATTTAAGCATTAAAAATGTAAAAACCTATGGTTTAACATAAAATGCATTAGTGACCTTTATGGATGACTGCATTAGGGAACTAGGTGGTTAAAATATATATTAAACATTTATTGGTGGCTAGGAAATTAGAAGTGTTTGTAAATAATAAGGGATTGTATTTGTAAGATGGAGCAAGAAGGAATAATCCCAAAATAATTTAATTAGAAGATAAATACATGAAGTACTGCAGTAGTCGATAATAAAGCGGTGTGTATATTCCTATACCTCATTATTATATACAAATATGTGTATGTACCAAATATGAGTGTGTACATATTTCTTATAATTCACTTGAATTAAATAAATGCTTAATTCTAAATGTACTGGTATCTTAAAATAGTCTCTAAACGTGTGATCTTTTAAGGAAAGGTTATATTAAAGCATCACGCCAAGAACCCATACTTTTTTCAAATGTCTCCAACTGTGATCCACCATATTCTGACAAGGTGTTGAGTTGACATTCCGCCCAATCTGTTGAGTTGATATTCCGCCCAATGTGTTGAGTTGATATTCCGCCCAATCTGTTGAGTTGATATTCCGCCCAATGTGTTGAGTTGATATTCCGCCCAATGTGTTGAGTTGATATTCCGCACAATGTGTTGAGTTGGTTGCACCGTTATTGCATCATTAAAAAAATATATAATTTGACTAGGAACAGATGATCAACGCAAACATCCAGAAATATATCATTTATATAATATATCATGAAAGTATCAGTAATGTTTGTCGTGTTCAAAAATGTTCTTAGTCTTTTTACATTTTTTTACTGAAATATAATAGATTAATATTTCTCACAGAAAAGAATTTGATTAATCATTTCGGCATTAATCAGCTCAGAAGTAGTGTTCATGATGTTACTTGACATTTATAAATAATAAATTAATTAGCATTATTTATTTCACTGCTCTTCTTTGGCTTGATGGATTATTAAATTGATATTAGTATAAGTGTCAATGTGGTGAACTTTTTGGTCAGCTAACTGTGCATTAGAGGGCTATATTTTAGCACTTGAAACAGAGAAGGCAGAATACTGTACAAGACATTCCATTGGTAAATAATTGTATATAGCCTAATCCAATTCCACATCTTACCACAAAATTCATGTACAGATTTTTGACATACATTAATACAAATTTTGTTTCAAATGTGATGCTTAATCTTTATCAGCATTTCTTATCAATATTACAGGAGAATAAATAATAATAATTTGTACATTTATTATTTAATTTAAAAAGAATACAGCTTAAATAAAAAATATATATTTTTTGTCAAAAAAATACATTTTTTTGAACATCTTCTGAAAATAGATTTTATTTGAGTTGAGGGGAATTTTATAAAAATATGATCTTGCAGTAGACTATTTATTTAAATATTTTATAAAGAATTAAAGGAATGTTAAATAGAAAGTCTACACCAGCATTTTTATTGTTTAAAAAGATAGACAATCCCTTTATTACCCATTCCCTAGTTTTGCACAATTAACACAGTTATATAAATATTTTTGTGAATACCTTGTATTGAATCATCTGCAAACTGCTCCCTTATTTCAGTTCTTTTGACAGACATCCATTTGAGCCAATCAGAGCTAGCTCTCCTGAACTCCACGTGCGTGAGCACAGTGTTATCTATATGACACACATGAACTAACACCCTCTAGTGGTGAAAAACTGTCAAAATGCCCTGAGAGAAGAGGTGGCCTTCAAGGGCTTAGAAATTAGTATATGAACCTCCTAGCTTTAGCTTTAATTTAAGAATACCAAGAGAACAAAGCAAAATTGGTGATAAAAGTCAATTTGAAAATTGTTTAAAATGACATTCTCTATCTGAATCATGAAAGTTTATTTTGGACTAGAATGTCCCTTTAAACTTCGTGAAATCATTACTTTAGTGACAATATAGATCTGAGTGCACTTTATTCTTAGTGAGTAAGCATATTTTTTCTAAATCTGTCGCTCTTCTTTATTGTTCAATAGTTTTAGGTGTACCTTGATAATAGAACTGCTATTCAGGGCTTTACATTTAAAGTTATATAGAACCTTTAAATTAAGGTAGTACTTTATATTCCACATTTTTAGGTTTGTTCATTATATTTGTATTAAGTAAAATTGCTAATAAAAGTATAGCAAGTCTGCTTCCCATAAGTCAAAAGCCAAATCCAACCAAGTTATAATCACAAGTAACATAAACTCCACCTGCTGGCTTGCTATACCAAGGGTTTGAAAATAGCCTTATCGAATAAGTCTAAGGTATCTAAATGGCTATACAACATATTTCTTACCATTTTATTATCGTATTACACATGGGACTTGTTACTTTTATTTTTAAGTCCTAAATATAGCAAGTCTGCAGGTGATAACTACAGGAATCAAAAATAATAATATTAATAATGATAATAATAATAATAATAATAAATACACCTATAATAATCAATACACCTATATTTTTTTACAACTAACTTTGCACTTTGTCAACTTATTCAAATGGCATTTAAAGTGAAAGTTAAACTATAGCATGATTCTAGTACAGTTAAATTTACTGACTATCAACCAGTTTAGTCACTAACTTTGTTTTTTTTTTAAACTGTAAAGTATATTGAAATATTTAAATAATACCGATCCGCCCCCTCGCTGTCTTCCGGATTTATGACGGTCCCACCCGTCATATGCGTAAAGATGTGTGCTTGTACTCGAGGGCAAAATTTTTGTGCATGCGTGCTTAGTGCCGATGCATCTAGTTCATTGGTTGTTTCCCTGTATAGCTCAATGTGCATGCGTGTCTCATGGACGCGCTTCTAGACACGGAGTACATTCAATGAGACACGCATGCGCATATTAAGGTGGGGGTGTTTAATGTAATTTCCAGACGCCACTGGGGGACCAATAGAAATATTGATAATGATATTCATCAGTGCAAAATAAAATAAAAAATTGAGACAGGCGGAGGAACGGTGATATAGCGAGGCAAAATAAAAGCTACATTTTACTGATAAATATATCATATTTAAAAATATCATGAATTAAAGTCAAGTTCTTTTTTCCGCTATATTTTGCTTTGCAGCATAGAGGTGCTGGCAACTTTACTTTTCCTTTAATTGACTACTTTAGAAATTTGGTCAAACTCAGCTGTTTCAAAACTTGGATACATTTTTTTTAAACAGTACATTTTTTTTAAACTATAAACCATTAATTAATTATAGTACATCAAATATATATCATTTTTATTAGATACACTTTTATGTTTGGCATAAAATTAAGAAAAACAAGCCTGAATTTAAAATGCCCTTGATCATGTAATTTATTTATTTAAGAAAGTTTACGGTTATATTTTTAATTATACTTTATGAATTGTATTAGGACATGTTTTAGCTATTGCTCTTAGGGATTTGCAAACCATTGATTTTCATTGGTAGTGATCCATGTGAGTTCAAGAAATGGGAGAATTTCTGTAAGTATTGCAATTAAATATTTGCAACAGAGACCAGAATGTGTGACATCTGTTTTTTTTTTCTGAACAAGGGTGGTGTAGAAGCCTTCGTATTACTTGAAAACATTGATTGAAGACATGAAATGAACATATGTTGTCTACAAGCCTTCAGGCTCTTACAGAAATAGAGAAAATATAGCACTTCAAGGCAAATATTGTCCCAGCAGAAAAAGTGCCAGGACCAATATTACTTAGTTTATTAATATGTCTCCAGTGATCAAAATCATATTGTGATATGTACATATTTATTGGAGGACCAACCAAATGTTACATCTCTTTCTCATCAACAGAATAAAAACTGATACTTTATCATGATGATCATATTGTAAATTTTATAGATATATTGCTGTCAAAATAGTATCACACAAAATTAAACATAACATATCATGCTATCATTTTGTTGAATATTCATAGGGAACGGATAATGAAAAAAACACATAATCCAGAATACAGATCTGATGACAGTGTCAATTTTAAGGACCACTAAATACAGTAGAATTGCATAATTAACAAGTGCATAATAAAAATACAATGCAATATCATTTACTCTGAATTTTATAAAAGCAGTAGATATTTTCTTGGCAAATTTATTTTTTCTATTTGCCAGCTCCCTGTATCATGTGACAGACATCATCTAATCACAGACTAGTATACGTATACCCTGTGAGCTTGTGCACATGCTCAGTAAGAGCTGGTGCCTTAAAAAGTGTGCATATAAAAAGTTTGTGCAAAATTTGATTATTTAAGTAAATTGGAAATATTCTTAAAATTGTGTGGTCTTTCTGAATCACAAAAGTTTAATTTTGACTTGGGTTCCTTTAAAATTGTGTTATTATGTATCATCATTTAAAAAAAAAAACTTTTTAGAGAATGTGTTCATATTCCACCAGAAATTATATTTACATAAAATATGCATATTATTTAATAATTAAGGTAATTATAGGGACAGTCATAGAAAATATAAAGATAGGGAAAAAAACAAATATAAACATAACCTAATTTTTTATTAATTGTATTATGTATTTATGTACACAGTTTAAAATTATTTTAAGGCAGTAAAATTATGTTTAATAATCCTCTGCAGCAGCATCAATTTATCACTCTGTCTCTTGCAAAGCCACCGACAAAGTTCTTCCTCATAGGATTTCCTCCCACCAGAAGTATGCAACAGGTGTTCTTGGGCCTCCACAGTTACACACACACATTGGGCTTGTTTCCATTGAGCCGTTAAAATGGAGCCGTAAACTACCGAAGCGGCCGACAGCTAAAAGTAATGTACGGCTCTATTTTAGTACCAGGTTTTCATTGAAATAATTTGTGTGTGGTCGCTCTTTTCGTGTAGGTGTAAGTTAGCATTGTGTTAACGCTTCCACCCAATACCAGATTTCTTAAACATTAATAGGTTACAATGGTAACCCGGCCTTACACTACACTCGATCTAGTGTAGTGTAGAGTGTACGGCACGTATATTTTACCCATTGCTCACTGTTAAAATAAAATCAAACACCTAACGCATGTGCAATAACTACCTCTCAACTGCAACCCCCCCCCCAGCGCAATAACTAATGTATTAACTCCTAATCCGCCAACCCCCATACCGCAAAGTATCTATCAAAGTTATTAACCCCTAAACTGTCATCCCCCCACAACACAATCTAGCTATTTAAACTATTAACCCCTAATCCACCATTCACCGACATCACAATTAACCTAATAAATCTATTAACATCTAAACCGCCAAACCCCCCCAAAACGCAATTAACCTAATTAAACTATTAACCTCTAATCCACCATTCACCCACATCGCAATTAACCTTATTAAACTATTAACCCGCAGAAGAAAAGATTCGGATCTCAACTCCTGGTAGTGTTAAAAAGGTTGTTCTTTATTCCAACATGTTAAAAGCATGGTAGAAGCTTCAGCTGGTGGAGCATAAGCCTGATCTTATGCATTTCGGCCCCTAATCCACCATGCTCCACAACACAAACTAGCTATTAAAACTATTAACCCCTAATTCGCTATGCCCCACAACACAAATAACTAATCACTAAGCCCACTAACATAACATCCCCTAAATTAACCCCCATTACATTAATTTAAAAAATCCTAAATTACAATTAAAATAAAATTCCTAACATTAATTTAAAACTTAAACCTAAAATTAAATTACAATAATTAAAGCTAAAATTACAAAAAATTAAAAAGGCTAACATTACAGAAAAAAATAAACCAAATGATCCAAAATAAAAAAAATAAACCTAATCCCTATGAAAATAAAAAGCCACCCCAAAATAAAAACACCCCCTAATCTAAAGTAAACTACCAATAGCCCTTAAAAGGGCCTTTTGTAGGGCATTGCCCTAAGTTAAACAGCTCTTTTACCTTTCAAAGTCCCGCCTGTAACAGTAAAAAAACCCCACCCACCAAACCCCCCAAAATAAAAAAAAAAAAACTAACACTATCCATTGCCCCTTAAGGGGCATTTGTATGGGCATTGCCCTTAAAAGGACATTCAGCTCTTTTACTGCCCTTAAAAGGGCATTCAATTATTATTCAGTGCACAAAATCCCTAATCTAAAAAATAAAAAACTCCCCAAAACAAAACTAAACCTAACTCTAAGCCCCAAATATGTACTCATTGTTCCTAAAGTCCGGCGGAGAAGGTCCTCTTCGAGGCGTCGGTGAAGTCTTCTTGGAGCCGGCGACATCTTCCATCTTGTGGAGATTTATGTAAGGATTAGACTGATATGATATATGTATATAACCTATATACTTAGGTAATGTATATATGTAACTGAATTAGATATCACCCAAATTATAGGTAGTAAAAAGGGTATACTCTAATTTAGCAATTATTCAAGACTAAGCATGATCTCATATAAAGTTGATGGCAAAAAATGTAATGAGATCAAACTATACAGGTACCTAAATTGAAAGAACTCTGTATGATATATTGCAGCACATAATAAAGTAATTGTATAGAACAGTCTGAGCTCATTACACATATACTGAATGCTGATAAGGGAACAGTAACGGTACAAGTTGTATTTGCTTATATAAGAAGCGAATGTATACAAGTCAGAGCACTTTAATAAAATGCAGAGGAATACTTGTGGTTCCCTTCAGTGGCACATGTAATATTTGTTTGGGGAGGAGTACTGCAGAGTGGAGATACATGGAGCTGTGAACCAGAGAGGAAACATACTACAGAAAAAAAAGCATCTGTGCAGGATGGTGTTGTTCTGGAAATGATCTGATAGAAGAGAACAGTGTTCTCACGGATAGTGATGTCGCGAACAGTTCGCCGGAGAACAGTTCCCAATGAACATAGCTTGTTTGCGTTCGCAGCGGCGGGTGAACATATGCGATTTTCGATCTGCCCCCTATTTGTCATCATTGCCTAAACTTTGACCCTGTATCTCACAGTCAGCAGGCACATTCCAGCCAATCAGCAGCAGACCCTCCCTCCCAGATCCTTACACCTCATGGACAGCAGCCATTTTAGATTCATTCGGAAGCTGCATTGCTAGTGAGAGGATTGACAGTGTAGCTGCTGCTAATTTAATAGGGAAATCGATAGCTAGGCTAGTGTATTCAGTGTCCACTACAGTCCTGAAGGACTCATCTGATCTCTGCTGTAAGGACAGCACCCCAAAACGCTCTTTTTAGGGCTACATCAGTTGTTCTTATTTGTTTTTTTTCTTTGTAATCTAATAGCAGTTGCCTGTCTGCCACTGCCAGCCTGTGTGTCAGGCTCACAGCATATACTGTGGCTACTTGCTCAGTGCCACCACTCATATCTGGTGTAACATTAGTGTAAATTAAATTAAAAAAATTGTTTACATCAGTCTGCTAGTGTAATCTAATTTCAGTTGCCAGGCCAGCCTGCCACTGCCAGCATGTGTGTCAGGCTCACAGCATATACTGTGCCTACTTGCTCAGTGCCACCACCAGTCATATCTGGTGTAACAGTAGTGTAAATTTAAAAAATAAAACTTTTACATCAGTTTGCTAGTGTAATCTAATAGCAGTTGCCTGCCTGCCACTGCCAGCCTGTATGTCAGACTCACAGCTTATACTGTGCCTACTTGCTCAGTGCCACCACTCATATCTGGTGTAACATTAGTGTAAAATAAAAAAAAAAAACTTTTACATCAGTCTGCTAGTGTAATCTAATTTCAGTTGCCAGGCCAGCCTGCCACTGCCAGCCTGTGTGTCAGTTTCACAGCATATACTGTGCCTACTTGCTCAGTGCCACCACCAGTCATATCTGGTGTAACAGTAGTGTAAATTAAAAAAAAAATATTTTACATCAGTTTGCTAGTGTAATCTAATTTCAGTTTCCGGGCCAGCCTGCCACTGCAAGACTGTGTGTCAGGCTAACAGCATATACTGTGCCTACTTGCTCAGTGCCACCATCAGTCATATCTGGTGTAACAGTAGTGTAAATTGTTTTAAAAAAACTTTTACATCAGTCTGCTAGTGTAATCTAATTTCAGTTTCCGGGCCAGCCTGCCACTGCAAGATTGTGTGTCAGGCTCACAGCATATACTGTGCCTACTTGCTCAGTGCCACCACTCATATCTGGTGTAACATTAGTGTAAATTAAAAAAAAAAAATTGTTTACATCAGTCTGCTAGTGTAATTTAATTCCAGTTGCCAGGCCAGCCTGCCACTGCCAGCCTGTGTGTCAGCCTCACAGCATATACTGTGCCTACTTGCTCAGTGCCACCACCAGTCATATCTGGTGTAACAGTAGTGTAAATTTTTAAAAAAAATCTTTTACATCAGTTTGCTAGTGTAATCTAATAGCAGTTGCCTGCCTGCCACTGCCAGCCTGTGTGTCAGGCTCACAGCATATGCTGTGCCTACTTGCTAAGTGCCACCACTCATATCTGGTGTAACATTAGTGTAAAATTAAAAAAAACAAAAACTTTTACATCAGTCTGCTAGTGTAATCTAATTTCAGTTGCCAGGCCAGCCTGCCACTGCCAGCGCATCTGTGTTAGGCTCACAGTATATACTGTGCCTACTTGCTTAGTGCCACCACTCATATCTGGTGTAACATTAGTGTAAAATAAAAATAAAAAAAACTTTTACATCAGTCTGCTAGTGTAATCTAATTTCAGTTGCCAGGCCAGCCTGCCACTGCCAGCCTGTGTGTCAGTTTCACAGCATATAATGTGCCTACTTGCTCAGTGCCACCACCAGTCATATCTGGTGTAACAGTAGTGTAAATTAAAAAAAAAAATCTTTTACATCAGTTTGCTAGTGTAATCTAATTTCAGTTTCCGGGCCAGCCTGCCACTGCAAGACTGTGTGTCAGGCTAACAGCATATACTGTGCCTACTTGCTCAGTGCCACCATCAGTCATATCTGGTATAACAGTAGTGTAAATTGTTTTAAAAAAACTTTTACATCAGTCTGCTAGTGTAATCTAATTTCAGTTTCCGGGCCAGCCTGCCACTGCAAGATTGTGTGTCAGGCTCACAGCATATACTGTGCCTACTTGCTCAGTGCCACCATCAGTCATATCTGGTGTAACAGTAGTGTAAATTGTTTTAAAAAAACATTTACATCAGTTTGCTAGTGTAATCTAATAGCAGTTGCCTGCCTGCCACTGCCAGCCTGTGTGTCAGGCTCACAGCATATACTGTGCCTACTTGCTCAGTGCCACCACTCATATCTGGTGTAACATTAGTGTAAAATAAAAAAAACAAAAAACTTTTACACCAGTCTGCTAGTGTAATCTAATTTCAGTTGCCAGGCCAGCCTGCCACTGCCAGCCTGTGTGTCAGGCTCACAGCATATACTGTGCCTACTTGCTCAGTGCCACCACCAGTCATATCTGGTGTAACAGTAGTGTAAATTAAAAAAAAATATATTTTACATCAGTTTGCTAGTGTAATCTAATAGCAGTTGCCTGCCTGCCTGCCACTGCCAGCCTGTGTGTCAGGCTCACAGCATATACTGTGCCTACTTGCTCAGTGTCACCACTCATATCTGGTGTAACATTAGTGTAAATTTAAAAAAAATTTTTTTTACATCAGTCTGCTAGTGTAATCTAATTTCAGTTTCCAGGCCAGCTTGCCACTGCCAGCCTGTGTGTCAGGCTCACAGCATATACTGTGCCTACTTGCTCAGTGCCACCACCAGTCATATCTGGTGTAACATTAGTGTAAATTAAAAAAAAAACTTTTACATCAGTCTGCTAGTGTAATTTAATTCCAGTTGCCAGGCCAGCCTGCCACTGCCAGCCTGTGTGTCAGGCTCACAGCATATACTGTGCCTACTTGCTCAGTGCCACCACCAGTCATATCTGGTGTAACAGTAGTGTAAATTTTTTAAAAAAACTTTTACATCAGTCTGCTAGTGTAATCTAATTTCAGTTTCCAGGCCAGCCTGCCACTGCCAGGCTGTGTGTCAGGCTCACAGCATATACTGTGCCTACTTGCTCAGTGCCACCACTCATATTTGGTGTAACATTAGTGTAAATTTAAAAAAAAAAAACTTTTACATCAGTCTGCTAGTGTAATCTAATAGCAGTTGCCTGCCTGCCACTGCCAGCCTGTGTTTCAGGCTCACAGCATATACTGTGCCTACTTGCTCAGTGCCACCATCAGTCATATCTGGTGTAACAGTAGTATAATTTTTTTTTAAAAAAAACTTTTACATCAGTTTGCTAGTGTAATCTAATAGCAGTTGCCTGCCTGCCACTGCCAGCCTGTGTTTCAGGCTCACAGCATATACTGTGCCTACTTGCTCAGTGCCACCATTCATATTTGGTGTAACATTAGTGTAAATTTTTAAAAAAACCTTTTACATCAGTCTGCTAGTGTAATCTAATTTCAGTTTCCAGGCCAGCCTGCCACTGCAAGGCTGTGTGTCAGGCTCATAGCATATACTGTGCCTACTTGCTCAGTGCCACCATCAGTCATATCTAGTGTAACAGTAGTGTAAATTGTTTTAAAAAAACTTTTACATCAGTTTGCTAGTGTAATCTAATAGCAGTTGCCTGCCTGCCACTGCCAGCCTGTGTGTCAGGCTCACAGCATATACTGTGCCTACTTGCTCAGTGCCACCACTCATATCTGGTGTACCATTAGTGTAAAATAAAAAAAATAAAAACTTTTACATCAGTCTGCTAGTGTAATCTAATTTCAGTTGCCAGGCCAGCCTGCCACTGCCAGCCTGTGTGTCAGGCTCACAGCATATACTGTGCCTACTTGCTCAGTGCCACCACCAGTCATATCTGGTGTAACAGTAGTGTAAATAAAAAAAAAATCTTTTACATCAGTTTGCTAGTGTAATCTAATAGCAGTTGCCTGCCTGCCACTGCCAGCCTGTGTGTCAGGCTCACAGCATATACTGTTCCTACTTGCTCAGTGCCACCACTCATATCTGGTGTAACATTAGTGTAAAATAAAAAAAAAACAAAAAATGTTTACATCAGTCTGCTAGTGTAATCTAATTTCAGTTTCCAGGCCAGCCTGTGTGTCAGGCTCACAGCATATACTGTGCCTACTTACTCAGTGCCACCACCAGTCATATCTGGTGTAACAGTAGTATAAAAAATTTTTAACAAAACTTTTACATCAGTTTGCAAGTGTAATCTAATAGCAGTTGCCTGCCTGCCACTGCCAGCCTGTGTGTCAGGCTCACAGCATATACTGTGCCTACTTGCTCAGTGTCACCACTCATATCTGGCGTAACATTAGTGTAAATTAAAAAAAAAAAAACTTTTACATCAGTCTGCTAGTGTAATCTAATTTCAGTTTCCAGGCCAGCCTGCCACTGCCAGCCTGTGTGTCAGGCTCACAGCATATACTGTGCCTACTTGCTCAGTGCCACCACCAGTCATATCTGGTGTAACATTAGTGTAAATTAAAAAAAAAACTTTTACATCAGTCTGCTAGTGTAATTTAATTCCAGTTGCCAGGCCAGCCTGCCACTGCCAGCCTGTGTGTCAGGCTCACAGCATATACTGTGCCTACTTGCTCAGTGCCACCACCAGTCATATCTGGTGTAACAGTAGTATAAATTTAAAAAAAAAAACTTTTACATCAGTCTGCTAGTGTAATCTAATAGCAGTTGCCTGCCTGCAACTGCCAGCCTGTGTTTCAGGCTCACAGCATATACTGTGCCTACTTGCTCAGCGCCACCACTCATATTTGGTGTAACATTAGTGTAAATTTAAAAAAAAAAACTTTTACATCAGTCTGCTAGTGTAATCTAATTTCAGTTGCCAGGCCAGCCTGCCACTGCCAGCCTGTGTATCACGCTCACAGCATATACTGTGCCTACTTGCTCAGTGCCACCACCAGTCATATCTGGTGTAACAGTAGTGTAAATAAAAAAAAAATCTTTTACATCAGTTTGCTAGTGTAATCTAATTTCCGTTTCCGGGCCAGCCTGCCACTGCAAGACTGTGTGTCAGGCTCACAGCATATACTGTTCCTACTTGCTCAGTGCCACCACTCATATCTGGTGTAACATTAGTGTAAAATTAAAAAAAAACTAAAAATGTTTACATCAGTCTGCTAGTGTAATCTAATTTCAGTTTCCAGGCCAGCCTGCCACTGCCAGCCTGTGTGTCAGGCTCACAGCATATACTGTGCCTACTTACTCAGTGCCACCACCAGTCATATCTGGTGTAACAGTAGTATAATTTTTTTTTAAAAAAACTTTTACATCAGTTTGCTAGTGTAATCTAATAGCAGTTGCCTGCCTGCCACTGCCAGCTTGTGTGTCAGGCTCACAGCATATACTGTGCCTACTTGCTCAGTGCAACTACTCATATCTGGTGTAACATTAGTGTAAAATAAAAAAAATAAAAAACTTTTACATCAGTCTGCTAGTGTAATCTAATTTCAGTTGCCAGGCCAGCCTGCCACTGCCAGCCTGTGTGTCAGGCTCACAGCAAATACTGTTCTTACTTGCTCAGTGCCACCACTCATATCTGGTGTAACATTAGTGTAAAATTAAAAAAAAACAAAAAATGTTTACATCAGTCTGCTAGTGTAATCTAATTTCAGTTTCCAGGCCAGCCTGTGTGTCAGGCTCACAGCATATACTGTGCCTTCCTACTCAGTGCCACCACCAGTCATATCTGGTGTAACAGTAGTATAAAAAAATTTTAAAAAAACTTTTACATCAGTTTGCTAGTGTAATCTAATAGCAGTTGCCTGCCTGCCACTGCCAGCCTGTGTTTCAGGCTTACAGCATATACTGTGCCTACTTGCTCAGTGCCACCACCAGTCATATCTGGTGTAACAGTAGTGTAAATTTAAAAAAAAAAAAACTTTTACATCAGTCTGCTAGTGTAATCTAATTTCAGTTTCCAGGCCAGCCTGCCACTGCAAGGCTGTGTGTCAGGCTCACAGCATATACTGTGCCTACTTGCTCAGTGCCACCATCAGTCATATCTAGGGTAACAGTAGTGTAAATTGTTTTAAAAAAACTTTTACATCAGTTTGCTAGTGTAATCTAATAGCAGTTGCCTGCCTGCCTGCCACTGCCAGCCTGTGTGTCAGGCTCACAGCATATACTGTGCCTACTTGCTCAGTGCCACCACTCATATCTGGTGTAACATTAGTGTAAAATAAAATAAAATAAAAACTTTTACATCAGTCTGCTAGTGTAATCTAATTTCAGTTGCCAGGCCAGCCTGCCACTGCCAGCCTGTGTGTCAGGCTCACAGCATATACTGTTCCTACTTGCTCAGTGCCACCACTCATATCTGGTGTAACATTAGTGTAAAATTAAAAAAAACAAAAATTTTTTACAAAAGTCTGCTAGTGTAATCTAATTTCAGTTTCCAGGCCAGCCTGTGTGTCAGGCTCACAGCATATACCGTGCCTACTTACTCAGTGCCACCACCAGTCATATCTGGTGTAACAGTAGTATAAAAATTTTTTAAAAAAACTTTTACATCAGTTTGCTAGTGTAATCTAATAGCAGTTGCCTGCCTGCCACTGCCAGCCTGTGTTTCAGGCTCACAGCATATACTGTGCCTACTTGCTCAGTGCCACCACTCATAATTGGTGTAACATTAGTGTAAATTTAAAAAAAAAACTTTTACATCAGTCTGCTAGTGTAATCTAATTTCAGTTTCCAGGCCAGCCTGCCACTGCAAGGCTGTGTGTCAGGCTCACAGCATATACTGTGCCTACTTGCTCAGTGCCACCATCAGTCATATCTGGTGTAACAGTAGTGTAAATTGTTTTAACAAAACTTTTACATCAGTTTGCTAGTGTAATCTAATAGCAGTTGCCTGCCTGCCACTGCCAGCCTGTGTGTCAGGCTCACAGCATATACTGTGCCTACTTGCTCAGTGCCACCACTCATATCTGGTGTAACATTAGTGTAAAATAAAAAAAAATAAAAAAACTTTTACATCAGTCTGCTAGTGTAATCTAATTTCAGTTGCCAGGCCAGCCTGCCACTGCCAGCCTGTGTGTCAGGCTCACAGCATATACTGTGCCTACTTGCTCAGTGCCACCACCAGTCATATCTGGTGTAACAGTAGTGTAAATAAAAAAAAATCTTTTACATCAGTTTGCTAGTGTAATCTAATAGCAGTTGCCTGCCTGCCACTGCCAGCCTGTGTGTCAGGCTTACAGCATATACTGTCCCTACTTGCTCAGTACCACCACTCATATCTGGTGTAACATTAGTGTAAAATTAAAAAAAAAAAATGTTTATATCAGTCTGTTAGTGTAATCTAATTTCAGTTTCCAGGCCAGCCTGTGTGTCAGGCTCACAGCATATACTGTGCCTACTTGCTCAGTGCCACCACTCATATCTGGTGTAACATTAGTGTAAAATAAAAAAAAATAAAAAAACTTTTACATCAGTCTGCTAGTGTAATCTAATTTCAGTTGCCAGGCCAGCATGCCACTGCCAGCCTGTGTGTCAGGCTCACAGCATATACTGTGCCTACTTGCTCAGTGCCACCACCAGTCATATCTGGTGTAACAGTAGTGTAAATAAAAAAAAACTTTTACATCAGTCTGCTAGTGTAATCTAATTTCAGTTGCCAGGCCAGCCTGCTACTGCCAGCCTGTGTGTCAGGCTCACAGCATATACTGTGCCTACTTGCTCAGTGCCACCACCAGTCATATCTGGTGTAACAGTAGTGTAAATTAAAAAAAAAACTTTTACATCAGTCTGCTAGTGTAATTTAATTCCAGTTGCCAGGCCAGCCTGCCACTGCCAGCATGTGTGTCAGGCTCACAGCATATACTGTGCCTACTTGCTCAGTGCCACCACCAGTCATATCTGGTGTAACAGTAGTGTAAATTTAAAAAATAAAACTTTTACATCAGTTTGCTAGTGTAATCTAATAGCAGTTGCCTGCCTGCCACTGCCAGCTTGTGTGTCAGGCTCACAGCATATACTGTGCCTACTTGCTCAGTGCAACTACTCATATCTGGTGTAACATTAGTGTAAAATAAAAAAAATAAAAAACTTTTACATCAGTCTGCTAGTGTAATCTAATTTCAGTTGCCAGGCCAGCCTGCCACTGCCAGCCTGTGTGTCAGGCTCACAGCAAATACTGTGCCTACTTGCTCAGTGCCACCACCAGTCATATCTGGTGTAACAGTAGTGTAAATAAAAAAAAAATCTTTTACATCAGTTTACTAGTGTAATCTAATAGCAGTTGCCTGCCTGCCACTGCCAGCCTGTGTGTCAGGCTCACAGCATATACTGTTCTTACTTGCTCAGTGCCACCACTCATATCTGGTGTAACATTAGTGTAAAATTAAAAAAAAACAAAAAATGTTTACATCAGTCTGCTAGTGTAATCTAATTTCAGTTTCCAGGCCAGCCTGCGTGTCAGGCTCACAGCATATACTGTGCCTACTTACTCAGTGCCACCACCAGTCATATCTGGTGTAACAGTAGTATAATTTTTTTTTAAAAAAACTTTTACATCAGTTTGCTAGTGTAATCTAATAGCAGTTGCCTGCCTGCCACTGCCAGCCTGTGTTTCAGGCTCACAGCATATACTGTGCCTACTTGCTCAGTGTCACCACTCATATTTGGTGTAACATTAGTGTAAATTTTTAAAAAAAACTTTTACATCAGTCTGCTAGTGTAATCTAATTTCAGTTTCCAGGCCAGCCTGCCACTGCAAGGCTGTGTGTCAGGCTCACAGCATATACTGTGCCTAAATGCTCAGTGCCACCATCAGTCATATCTGGTGTAAAAGTAGTGTAAATTGTTTTAACAAAACCTTTACATCAGTTTGCTAGTGTAATCTAATAGCAGTTGCCTGCCTGCCACTGCCAGCCTGTGTGTCAGGCTCACAGCATATACTGTGCCTACTTGCTCAGTGCCACCACTCATATCTGGTGTAACATTAGTGTAAAATAAAAAAAAATGAAAAAACTTTTACATCAGTCTGCTAGTGTAATCTAATTTCAGTTGCCAGGCCAGCCTGCCACTGCCAGCCTGTGTGTCAGGCTCACAGCATATACTGTGCCTACTTACTCAGTGCCACCACCAGTCATATCTGGTGTAACAGTAGTGTAAATAAAAAAAAATCTTTTACATCAGTTTGCTAGTGTAATCTAATAGCAGTTGCCTGCCTGCCACTGCCAGCCTGTGTGTCAGGCTCACAGCATATACTGTTCCTACTTGCTCAGTGCCACCACTCATATCTGGTGTAACATTAGTGTAAAATAAAAAAAAAATGTTTATATCAGTCTGTTAGTGTAATCTAATTTCAGTTTCCAGGCCAGCCTGTGTGTCAGGCTCACAGCATATTCTGTGCCTACTTGCTCAGTGCCACCACCAGTCATATCTGGTGTAACAGTAGTGTAAATTTAAAAAAAAAAAATATTTTACATCAGTTTTCTAGTGTAATCTAATAGCAGTTGCCTGCCTGCCACTGCCAGCCTGTGTGTCAGGCTCACAGCATATACTGTGCCTACTTGTTCAGTGCCACCACTCATATCTGGTGTAACATTAGTGTAAATTTAAAAAAAAAAAACTTTTACATCAGTCTGCTAGTGTAATCTAATTTCAGTTTCCAGGCCAGCCTGCCACTGCCAGCCTGTGTGTCAGGCTCACAGCATATACTGTGCCTACTTGCTCAGTGCCACCACCAGTCATATCTGGTGTAACAGTAGTATAATTTTTTTTAAAAAAACTTTTACATCAGTTTGCTAGTGTAATCTAATAGCAGTTGCCTGCCTGCCACTGCCATCCTGTGTTTCAGGCTCACAGCATATATTGCGCCTACTTGCTCAGTGCCACCACTCATATTTGGTGTAACATTAGTGTAAATTTAAAAAAAAAACTTTTACATCAGTCTGCTAGTGTAATCTAATTTCAGTTTCCAGGCCAGCCTGCCACTGCAAGGCTGTGTGTCAGGCTCACAGCATATACTGTGCCTACTTGCTCAGTGCCACCATCAGTCATATCTAGGGTAACAGTAGTGTAAATTGTTTTAAAAAAACTTTTACATCAGTTTGCTAGTGTAATCTAATAGCAGTTGCCTGCCTGCCACTGCCAGCTTGTGTGTCAGGCTCACAGCATATACTGTGCCTACTTGCTCAGTGCCACCACTCATATCTGGTTTAACATTAGTGTAAAATAAAAAAAATAATAAAACTTTTACATCAGTCTGCTAGTGTAATCTAATTTCAGTTGCCAGGCCAGCCTGCCACTGCCAGCCTGTGTGTCAGGCTCACAGCATATACTGTGCCTACTTGCTCAGTGCCACCACCAGTCATATCTGGTGTAACAGTAGTGTAAATTAAAAAAAAAACTTTTACATCAGTCTGCTAGTGTAATTTAATTCCAGTTGCCAGGCCAGCCTGCCACTGCCAGCCTGTGTGTCAGGCTCACAGCATATACTGTGCCTACTTGCTCAGTGCCACCACCAGTCATATCTGGTGTAACAGTAGTGTAAATAAAAAAAAAATCTTTTACATTAGTTTGCTAGTGTAATCTAATTTCAGTTTCCAGGCCAGCCTGCCACTGCCAGCCTGTGTGTCAGGCTCACAGCATATACTGTGCCTACTTACTCAGTGCCACCACCAGTCATATCTGGTGTAACAGTAGTATAATTTTTTTTAAAAAAAACTTTTACATCAGTTTGCTAGTGTAATCTAATAGCAGTTGCCTGCCTGCCACTGCCAGCTTGTGTGTCAGGCTCACAGCATATACTGTGCCTACTTGCTCAGTGCAACTACTCATATCTGGTGTAACATTAGTGTAAAATAAAAAAAATAAAAAACTTTTACATCAGTCTGCTAGTGTAATCTAATTTCAGTTGCCAGGCCAGCCTGCCACTGCCAGCCTGTGTGTCAGGCTCACAGCAAATACTGTGCCTACTTGCTCAGTGCCACCACCAGTCATATCTGGTGTAACAGTAGTGTAAATAAAAAAAAAATCTTTTACATCAGTTTACTAGTGTAATCTAATAGCAGTTGCCTGCCTGCCACTGCCAGCCTGTGTGTCAGGCTCACAGCATATACTGTTCTTACTTGCTCAGTGCCACCACTCATATCTGGTGTAACATTAGTGTAAAATTAAAAAAAAACAAAAAATGTTTACATCAGTCTGCTAGTGTAATCTAATTTCAGTTTCCAGGCCAGCCTGTGTGTCAGGCTCACAGCATATACTGTGCCTACCTACTCAGTGCCACCACCAGTCATATCTGGTGTAACAGTAGTATAAAAAAATTTTAAAAAAACTTTTACATCAGTTTGCTAGTGTAATCTAATAGCAGTTGCCTGCCTGCCACTGCCAGCCTGTGTTTCAGGCTCACAGCATATACTGTGCCTACTTGCTCAGTGCCACCACCAGTCATATCTGGTGTAACAGTAGTGTAAATTTAAAAAAAAAAAAACTTTTACATCAGTCTGCTAGTGTAATCTAATTTCAGTTTCCAGGCCAGCCTGCCACTGCAAGGCTGTGTGTCAGGCTCACAGCATATACTGTGCCTACTTGCTCAGTGCCACCATCAGTCATATCTAGGGTAACAGTAGTGTAAATTGTTTTAAAAAAACGTTTACATCAGTTTGCTAGTGTAATCTAATAGCAGTTGCCTGCCTGCCTGCCACTGCCAGCCTGTGTGTCAGGCTCACAGCATATACTGTGCCTACTTGCTCAGTGCCACCACTCATATCTGGTGTAACATTAGTGAAAAATAAAATAAAATAAAAACTTTTACATCAGTCTGCTAGTGTAATCTAATTTCAGTTGCCAGGCCAGCCTGCCACTGCCAGCCTGTGTGTCAGGCTCACAGCATATACTGTTCCTACTTGCTCAGTGCCACCACTCATATCTGGTGTAACATTAGTGTAAAATTAAAATTTTTTTTTACAAAAGTCTGCTAGTGTAATCTAATTTCAGTTTCCAGGCCAGCCTGTGTGTCAGGCTCACAGCATATACCGTGCCTACTTACTCAGTGCCACCACCAGTCATATCTGGTGTAACAGTAGTATAAAAAATTTTTAAAAAAACTTTTACATCAGTTTGCTAGTGTAATCTAATAGCAGTTGCCTGCCTGCCACTGCCAGCCTGTGTTTCAGGCTCACAGCATATACTGTGCCTACTTGCTCAGTGCCACCACTCATAATTGGTGTAACATTAGTGTAAATTTAAAAAAATAACTTTTACATCAGTCTGCTAGTGTAATCTAATTTCAGTTTCCAGGCCAGCCTGCCACTGCAAGGCTGTGTGTCAGGCTCACAGCATATACTGTGCCTACTTGCTCAGTGCCACCATCAGTCATATCTGGTGTAACAGTAGTGTAAATTGTTTTAACAAAACTTTTACATCAGTTTGCTAGTGTAATCTAATAGCAGTTGCCTGCCTGCCACTGCCAGCCTGTGTTTCAGGCTCACAGCATATACTGTGCCTACTTGCTCAGTGCCACCACTCATATTTGGTGTAACATTTGTGTAAATTTAAAAAAAAAAACTTTTACATCAGTCTGCTAGTGTAATCTCATTTCAGTTTCCAGGCCAGCTTGCCACTGCCAGCCTGTGTGTCAGGCTCACAGCATATACTGTGCCTACTTGCTCAGTGCCACCACTCATATCTGGTGTAACATTAGTGTAAATTTAAAAAAAAAAACTTTTACATCAGTCTGCTAGAGTAATCTAATTTCAGTTTCCGGGCCAGCCTGCCACTGCAAGATTGTGTGTCAGGCTCACAGCATATACTGTGCCTACTTGCTCAGTGCCACCATCAGTCATATGTGGTGTAACAGTAGTGTAAATTGTTTTAAAAAAACATTTACATCAGTTTGCTAGTGTAATCTAATAGCAGTTGCCTGCCTGCCTGCCACTGCCAGCCTGTGTGTCAGGCTCACAGCATATACTGTGCCTACTTGCTCAGTGCCACCACTCATATCTGGTGTAACATTAGTGTAAAATAAAAAAAAACAAAAAACCTTTACATCAGTCTGCTAGTGTAATCTAATTTCAGTTGCCAGGCCAGCCTGCCACTGCCAGCCTGTGTGTCAGGCTTACAGCATATACTGTTCCTACTTGCTCAGTGCCACCACTCATATCTGGTGTAACATTAGTGTAAAATTAAAAAAAAAAAAAAATGTTTATATCAGTCTGTTAGTGTAATCTAATTTCAGTTTCCAGGCCAGCCTGTGTGTCAGGCTCACAGCATATACTGTGCCTACTTGCTCAGTGTCACCACTCATATCTGGCGTAACATTAGTGTAAATTAAAAAAAAAAACACTTTTACATCAGTCTGCTAGTGTAATCTAATTTCAGTTTCCAGGCCAGCCTGCCACTGCCAGCCTGTGTGTCAGGCTCACAGCATATACTGTGCCTACTTGCTCAGTGCCACCACCAGTCATATCTGGTGTAACAGTAGTGTAAATTAAAAAAAAAACTTTTACATCAGTCTGCTAGTGTAATTTAATTCCAGTTGCCAGGCCAGCCTGCCACTGCCAGCATGTGTGTCAGGCTCACAGCATATACTGTGCCTACTTGCTCAGTGCCACCACCAGTCATATCTGGTGTAACAGTAGTGTAAATTTAAAAAATAAAACTTTTACATCAGTTTGCTAGTGTAATCTAATAGCAGTTGCCTGCCTGCCACTGCCAGCTTGTGTGTCAGGCTCACAGCATATACTGTGCCTACTTGCTCAGTGCCACCACTCATATCTGGTGTAACATTAGTGTAAAATAAAAAAAATAAAAAACTTTTACATCAGTCTGCTAGTGTAATCTAATTTCAGTTGCCAGGCCAGCCTGCCACTGCAAGCCTGTGTGTCAGGCTCACAGCATATACTGTGCCTACTTGCTCAGTGCCACCACCAGTCATATCTGGTGTAACAGTAGTGTAAATAAAAAAAAAATTTTTTACATCAGTCTGCTAGTGTAATTTAATTCCAGTTGCCAGGCCAGCCTGCCACTGCCAGCCTGTGTGTCAGGCTCACAGCATATACTGTGCCTACTTGCTCAGTGCCACCACCAGTCATATCTGGTGTAACAGTAGTGTAAATAAAAAAAAAATCTTTTACATCAGTTTGCTAGTGTAATCTAATTTCAGTTTCCAGGCCAGCCTGCCACTGCCAGCCTGTGTGTCAGGCTCACAGCATATACTGTGCCTACTTACTCAGTGCCACCACCAGTCATATCTGGTGTAACAGTAGTATAATTTTTTTTAAAAAAAACTTTTACATCAGTTTGCTAGTGTAATCTAATAGCAGTTGCCTGCCTGCCACTGCCAGCTTGTGTGTCAGGCTCACAGCATATACTGTGCCTACTTGCTCAGTGCCACCACTCATATCTGGTGTAACATTAGTGTAAAATAAAAAAATAAAAAACTTTTACATCAGTCTGCTAGTGTAATCTAATTTCAGTTTCCAGGCCAGCCTGTGTGTCAGGCTCACAGCATATACTGTGCCTACCTACTCAGTGCCACCACCAGTCATATCTGGTGTAACAGTAGTATAAATTTTTTTTAAAAAAACTTTTACATCAGTTTGCTAGTGTAATCTAATAGCAGTTGCCTGCCTGCCACTGCCAGCCTGTGTTTCAGGCTCACAGCATATACTGTGCCTACTTGCTCAGTGCCACCACCAGTCATATATGGTGTAACAGTAGTGTAAATTTAAAAAAAAAAATCTTTTACATCAGTTTGCTAGTATAATCTAATAGCAGTTGCCTGCCTGCCACTGCCAGCCTGTGTGTCAGGCTCACAGTATATACTGTGCCTACTTGCTCAGTGTCACCACTCATATCTGGCGTAACATTAGTGTAAATTAAAAAAAAAAACTTTTACATCAGTCTGCTAGTGTAATCTAATTTCAGTTTCCAGGCCAGCCTGCCACTGCCAGCCTGTGTTTCAGGCTCACAGCATATACTGTGCCTACTTGCTCAGTGCCACCACTCATATTTGGTGTAACATTTGTGTAAATTTAAAAAAAAAAACTTTTACATCAGTCTGCTAGTGTAATCTCATTTCAGTTTCCAGACCAGCTTGCCACTGCCAGCCTGTGTGTCAGGCTCACAGCATATACTGTGCCTACTTGCTCAGTGCCACCACTCATATCTGGTGTAACATTAGTGTAAATTTAAAAAAAAAAACTTTTACATCAGTCTGCTAGAGTAATCTAATTTCAGTTTCCGGGCCAGCCTTCCACTGCAAGATTGTGTGTCAGGCTCACAGCATATACTGTGCCTACTTGCTCAGTGCCACCATCAGTCATATGTGGTGTAACAGTAGTGTAAATTGTTTTAAAAAAACATTTACATCAGTTTGCTAGTGTAATCTAATAGCAGTTGCCTGCCTGCCTGCCACTGCCAGCCTGTGTGTCAGGCTCACAGCATATACTGTGCCTACTTGCTCAGTGCCACCACTCATATCTGGTGTAACATTAGTGTAAAATAAAAAAAAAATAAAAACTATTACATCAGTCTGCTAGTGTAATCTAATTTCAGTTGCCAGTCCAGCCTGCCACTGCCAGCCTGTGTGTCAGGCTCACAGCATATACTGTGCCTACTTGCTCAGTGCCACCACCAGTCATATCTGGTGTAACAGTAGTGTAAATTAAAAAAAAAAACTTTTACATCAGTCTGCTAGTGTAATCTAATAGCAGTTGCCTGCCTGCCACTGCCAGCCTGTGTGTCAGGCTCACAGCATATACTGTGCCTACTTGCTCAGTGCCACCACTCATATCTGGTGTAACAGTAGTGTAAATTTAAAAAAAAAACTTTTACATCAGTCTGCTAGTGTAATCTAATAGCAGTTGCCTGCCTGCCACTGCCAGCCTGTGTGTCAGGCTTATAGCATATACTGTGCCTACTTGCTCAGTGCCATCACTCATATCTGGTGTAACATTAGTGTACATTAAAAAAAAAACTTTTACATCAGTCTGCTAGTGTAATCTAATTTCAGTTTCCAGGCCAGCCTGCCACTGCCAGCCTGTGTGTCAGGCTCACAGCATATACTGTGCCTCCTTGCTCAGTGCCACCACCAGTCATATCTGGTGTAACAGTAGTATACATTTTTTTTAAAAAAAACTTTTACATCAGTTTGCTAGTGTAATCTAATAGCAGTTGCCTGCCTGCCACTGCCAGCCTGTGTGTCAGGCTCACAGCATATACTGTGCCTACTTGCTCAGTGCCACCACTCATATCTGGTGTAACAGTAGTGTAAATTTTTTAAAAAAACTTTTACATCAGTCTGCTAGTGTAATCTAATAGCAGTTGCCTGCCTGCCACTGCCAGCCTGTGTGTCAGGCTTATAGCATATACTGTGCCTACTTGCTCAGTGCCACCACTCATATCTGGTGTAACATTAGTGTAAATTAAAAAAAAAAAACTTTTACATCAGTCTGCTAGTGTAATCTAATTTCAGTTTCCAGGCCAGCCTGCCACTGCCAGCCTGTGTGTCAGACTCACAGCATATACTGTGCCTACTTGCTCAGTGCCACCATCAGTCATATCTGGTGTAACAGTAGTGTAAATTGTTTTAACAAAACTTTTACATCAGTTTGCTAGTGTAATCTAATAGCAGTTGCCTGCCTGCCACTGCCAGCCTGTGTGTCAGGCTCACAGCATATACTGTGCCTACTTGCTCAGTGCCACCACTCATATCTGGTGTAACATTAGTGTAAAATAAAAAAAAATTAAAAAACTTTTACATCAGTCTGCTAGTGTAATCTAATTTCAGTTGCCAGGCCAGCCTGCCACTGCCAGCCTGTGTGTCAGGCTCACAGCATATACTGTGCCTACTTGCTCAGTGCCACCACCAGTCATATCTGGTGTAACAGTAGTGTAAATAAAAAAAAATCTTTTACATCAGTTTGCTAGTGTAATCTAATAGCAGTTGCCTGCCTGCCACTGCCAGCCTGTGTGTCAGGCTTACAGCATATACTGTTCCTACTTGCTCAGTGCCACCACTCATATCTGGTGTAACATTAGTGTAAAATTAAAAAAAAAAAAAAAATGTTTATATCAGTCTGTTAGTGTAATCTAATTTCAGTTTCCAGGCCAGCCTGTGTGTCAGGCTCACAGCATATACTGTGCCTACTTGCTCAGTGTCACCACTCATATCTGGCGTAACATTAGTGTAAATTAAAAAAAAAACTTTTACATCAGTCTGCTAGTGTAATTTAATTCCAGTTTCCAGGCCAGCCTGCCACTGCCAGCATGTGTGTCAGGCTCACAGCATATACTGTGCCTACTTGCTCAGTGCCACCACCAGTCATATCTGGTGTAACAGTAGTGTAAATTTAAAAAATAAAACTTTTACATCAGTTTGCTAGTGTAATCTAATAGCAGTTGCCTGCCTGCCACTGCCAGCTTGTGTGTCAGGCTCACAGCATATACTGTGCCTACTTGCGCAGTGCCACCACTCATATCTGGTGTAACATTAGTGTAAAATAAAAAAAATAAAAAACTTTTACATCAGTTTGCTAGTGTAATCTAATTTCAGTTGCCAGGCCAGCCTGCCACTGCCAGCCTGTGTGTCAGGCTCACAGCATATACTGTGCCTACTTGCTCAGTGCCACCACCAGTCATATCTGGTGTAACAGTAGTGTAAATTAAAAAAAAAAACTTTTACATCAGTCTGCTAGTGTAATTTAATTCCAGTTGCCAGGCCAGCCTGCCACTGCCAGCCTGTGTGTCAGGCTCACAGCATATACTGTGCCTACTTGCTCAGTGCCACCACCAGTCATATCTGGTGTAACAGTAGTGTAAATAAAAAAAAAATCTTTTACATCAGTTTGCTAGTGTAATCTAATTTCAGTTTCCAGGCCAGCCTGCCACTGCCAGCCTGTGTGTCAGGCTCACAGCATATACTGTGCCTACTTACTCAGTGCCACCACCAGTCATATCTGGTGTAACAGTAGTATAATTTTTTTTAAAAAAAACTTTTACATCAGTTTGCTAGTGTAATCTAATAGCAGTTGCCTGCCTGCCACTGCCAGCTTGTGTTTCAGGCTCACAGCATATACTGTGCCTACTTGCTCAGTGCCACCACCAGTCATATCTGGTGTAACAGTAGTATAAATTAAAAAAAAACTTTTACATCAGTCTGCTAGTGTAATTTAATTCCAGTTGCCAGGCCAGCCTGCCACTGCCAGCATGTGTGTCAGGCTCACAGCATATACTGTGCCTACTTGCTCAGTGCCACCACCAGTCATATCTGGTGTAACAGTAGTGTAAATTTAAAAAATAAAACTTTTACATCAGTTTGCTAGTGTAATCTAATAGCAGTTGCCTGCCTGCCACTGCCAGCTTGTGTGTCAGGCTCACAGCATATACTGTGCCTACTTGCTCAGTGCCACCACTCATATCTGGTGTAACATTAGTGTAAAATAAAAAAAATAAAAAACTTTTACATCAGTCTGCTAGTGTAATCTAATTTCAGTTGCCAGGCCAGCCTGCCACTGCCAGCCTGTGTGTCAGGCTCACAGCATATACTGTGCCTACTTGCTCAGTGCCACCACCAGTCATATCTGGTGTAACAGTAGTGTAAATTAAAAAAAAAAACTTTTACATCAGTCTGCTAGTGTAATTTAATTCCAGTTGCCAGGCCAGCCTGCCACTGCCAGCCTGTGTGTCAGGCTCACAGCATATACTGTGCCTACTTGCTCAGTGCCACCACCAGTCATATCTGGTGTAACAGTAGTGTAAATAAAAAAAAAATCTTTTACATCAGTTTGCTAGTGTAATCTAATTTCAGTTTCCAGGCCAGCCTGCCACTGCCAGCCTGTGTGTCAGGCTCACAGCATATACTGTGCCTACTTACTCAGTGCCACCACCAGTCATATCTGGTGTAACAGTAGTATAATTTTTTAAAAAAAAAACTTTTACATCAGTTTGCTAGTGTAATCTAATAGCAGTTGCCTGCCTGCCACTGCCAGCTTGTGTGTCAGGCTCACAGCATATACTGTGCCTACTTGCTCAGTGCAACTACTCATATCTGGTGTAACATTAGTGTAAAATAAAAAAAATAAAAAACTTTTACATCAGTCTGCTAGTGTAATCTAATTTCAGTTGCCAGGCCAGCCTGCCACTGCCAGCCTGTGTGTCAGGCTCACAGCAAATACTGTGCCTACTTGCTCAGTGCCACCACCAGTCATATCTGGTGTAAAAGTAGTGTAAATAAAAAAAAAATCTTTTACATCAGTTTACTAGTGTAATCTAATAGCAGTTTGCCTGCCTGCCACTGCCAGCCTGTGTGTCAGGCTCACAGCATATACTGTTCTTACTTGCTCAGTGCCACCACTCATATCTGGTGTAACATTAGTGTAAAATTAAAAAAAACAAAAAATGTTTACATCAGTCTGCTAGTGTAATCTAATTTCAGTTTCCAGGCCAGCATGTGTGTCAGGCTCACAGCATATACTGTGCCTACTTGCTCAGTGCCACCACCAGTCATATCTGGTGTAACAGTAGTGTAAATTTAAAAAATAAAACTTTTACATCAGTTTGCTAGTGTAATCTAATAGCAGATGCCTGCCTGCCACTGCCAGCTTGTGTGTCAGGCTCACAGCATATACTGTGCCTACTTGCTCAGTGCCACCACTCATATCTGGTGTAACATTAGTGTAAAATAAAAAAAATAAAAAACTTTTACATCAGTCTGCTAGTGTAATCTAATTTCAGTTGCCAGGCCAGCCTGCCACTGCCAGCCTGTGTGTCAGGCTCACAGCATATACTGTGCCTACTTGCTCAGTGCCACCACCAGTCATATCTGGTGTAACAGTAGTGTAAATTAAAAAAAAAAACTTTTACATCAGTCTGCTAGTGTAATTTAATTCCAGTTGCCAGGCCAGCCTGCCACTGCCAGCCTGTGTGTCAGGCTCACAGCATATACTGTGCCTACTTGCTCAGTGCCACCACCAGTCATATCTGGTGTAACAGTAGTGTAAATAAAAAAAAAATATTTTACATCAGTTTGCTAGTGTAATCTAATTTCAGTTTCCAGGCCAGCCTGCCACTGCCAGCCTGTGTGTCAGGCTCACAGCATATACTGTGCCTACTTACTCAGTGCCACCACCAGTCATATCTGGTGTAACAGTAGTATAATTTTTTTTAAAAAAAACTTTTACATCAGTTTGCTAGTGTAATCTAATAGCAGTTGCCTGCCTGCCACTGCCAGCTTGTGTGTCAGGCTCACAGCATATACTGTGCCTACTTGCTCAGTGCAACTACTCATATCTGGTGTAACATTAGTGTAAAATAAAAAAAATAAAAAACTTTTACATCAGTCTGCTAGTGTAATCTAATTTCAGTTGCCAGGCCAGCCTGCCACTGCCAGCCTGTGTGTCAGGCTCACAGCAAATACTGTGCCTACTTGCTCAGTGCCACCACCAGTCATATCTGGTGTAAAAGTAGTGTAAATAAAAAAAAAATCTTTTACATCAGTTTACTAGTGTAATCTAATAGCAGTTTGCCTGCCTGCCACTGCCAGCCTGTGTGTCAGGCTCACAGCATATACTGTTCTTACTTGCTCAGTGCCACCACTCATATCTGGTGTAACATTAGTGTAAAATTAAAAAAAACAAAAAATGTTTACATCAGTCTGCTAGTGTAATCTAATTTCAGTTTCCAGGCCAGCCTGTGTGTCAGGCTCACAGCATATACTGTGCCTACCTACTCAGTGCCACCACCAGTCATATCTGGTGTAACAGTAGTATAAATTTTTTTAAAAAAAACTTTTACATCAGTTTGCTAGTGTAATCTAATAGCAGTTGCCTGCCTGCCACTGCCAGCCTGTGTTTCAGGCTCACAGCATATACTGTGCCTACTTGCTCAGTGCCACCACCAGTCATATCTGGTGTAACAGTAGTGTAAATTTAAAAAAAAAAATCTTTTACATCAGTTTGCTAGTATAATCTAATAGCAGTTGCCTGCCTGCCACTGCCAGCCTGTGTGTCAGGCTCACAGTATATACTGTGCCTACTTGCTCAGTGTCACCACTCATATCTGGCGTAACATTAGTGTAAATTAAAAAAAAAACTTTTACATCAGTCTGCTAGTGTAATCTAATTTCAGTTGCCAGGCCAGCCTGCCACTGCCAGCCTGTGTGTCAGGCTCACAGCATATACTGTGCCTACTTGCTCAGTGCCACCACCAGTCATATCTGGTGTAACAGTAGTGTAAATAAAAAAAAATCTTTTACATCAGTTTGCTAGTGTAATCTAATAGCAGTTGCCTGCCTGCCACTGCCAGCCTGTGTGTCAGGCTTACAGCATATACTGTTCCTACTTGCTCAGTGCCACCACTCATATCTGGTGTAACATTAGTGTAATATTAAAAAAAAAAAAAATGTTTATATCAGTCTGTTAGTGTAATCTAATTTCAGTTTCCAGGCCAGCCTGTGTGTCAGGCTCACAGCATATACTGTGCCTACTTGCTCAGTGTCACCACTCATATCTGGCGTAACATTAGTGTAAATTAAAAAAAAAAAACTTTTACATCAGTCTGCTAGTGTAATCTAATTTCAGTTTCCAGGCCAGCCTGCCACTGCCAGCCTGTGTGTCAGGCTCACAGCATATACTGTGCCTACTTGCTCAGTGCCACCACCAGTCATATCTGGTGTAACAGTAGTGTAAATTAAAAAAAAACTTTTACATCAGTCTGCTAGTGTAATTTAATTCCAGTTGCCAGGCCAGCCTGCCACTGCCAGCATGTGTGTCAGGCTCACAGCATATACTGTGCCTACTTGCTCAGTGCCACCACCAGTCATATCTGGTGTAACAGTAGTGTAAATTTAAAAAATAAAACTTTTACATCAGTTTGCTAGTGTAATCTAATAGCAGTTGCCTGCCTGCCACTGCCAGCTTGTGTGTCAGGCTCACAGCATATACTGTGCCTACTTGCTCAGTGCCACCACTCATATCTGGTGTAACATTAGTGTAAAATAAAAAAAATAAAAAATTTTTACATCAGTCTGCTAGTGTAATCTAATTTCAGTTGCCAGGCCAGCCTGCCACTGCCAGCCTGTGTGTCAGGCTCACAGCATATACTGTGCCTACTTGCTCAGTGCCACCACCAGTCATATCTGGTGTAACAGTAGTGTAAATAAAAAAAAAATCTTTTACATCAGTTTGCTAGTGTAATCTAATTTCAGTTTCCAGGCCAGCCTGCCACTGCCAGCCTGTGTGTCAGGCTCACAGCATATACTGTGCCTACTTACTCAGTGCCACCACCAGTCATATCTGGTGTAACAGTAGTATAATTTTTTTTTAAAAAAAACTTTTACATCAGTTTGCTAGTGTAATCTAATAGCAGTTGCCTGCCTGCCACTGCCAGCTTGTGTGTCAGGCTCACATCATATACTGTGCCTACTTGCTCAGTGCCACCACTCATATCTGGTGTAACATTAGTGTAAAATAAAAAAAATAAAAAACTTTTACATCAGTCTGCTAGTGTAATCTAATTTCAGTTGCCTTGCCAGCCTGCCACTGCCAGCCTGTGTGTCAGGCTCACAGCAAATACTGTGCCTACTTGCTCAGTGCCACCACCAGTCATATCTGGTGTAACAGTAGTGTAAATAAAAAAAAAATCTTTTACATCAGTTTACTAGTGTAATCTAATAGCAGTTGCCTGCCTGCCACTGCCAGCCTGTGTGTCAGGCTCACAGCATATACTGTTCTTACTTGCTCAGTGCCACCACTCATATCTGGTGTAACATTAGTGTAAAATTTAAAAAAACAAAAAATGTTTACATCAGTCTGCTAGTGTAATCTAATTTCAGTTTCCAGGCCAGCCTGTGTGTCAGGCTCACAGCATATACTGTGCCTACCTACTCAGTGCCACCACCAGTCATATCTGGTGTAACAGTAGTATAAATTTTTTTTAAAAAAACTTTTACATCAGTTTGCTAGTGTAATCTAATAGCAGTTGCCTGCCTGCCACTGCCAGCCTGTGTTTCAGGCTCACAGCATATACTGTGCCTACTTGCTCAGTGCCACCACCAGTCATATCTGGTGTAACAGTAGTGTAAATTTTTAAAAAAAATCTTTTACATCAGTTTGCTAGTATAATCTAATAGCAGTTGCCTGCCTGCCACTGCCAGCCTGTGTGTCAGGCTCACAGTATATACTGTGCCTACTTGCTCAGTGTCACCACTCATATCTGGGGTAACATTAGTGTAAATTAAAAAAAAAACCTTTTACATCAGTCTGCTAGTGTAATCTAATTTCAGTTTCCAGGCCAGCCTGCCACTGCCAGCCTGTGTTTCAGGCTCACAGCATATACTGTGCCTACTTGCTCAGTGCCACCACTCATATTTGGTGTAACATTTGTGTAAATTTAAAAAAAAAACTTTTACATCAGTCTGCTAGTGTAATCTCATTTCAGTTTCCAGGCCAGCTTGCCACTGCCAGCCTGTGTGTCAGGCTCACAGCATATACTGTGCCTACTTGCTCAGTGCCACCACTCATATCTGGTGTAACATTAGTGTAATTTTTTTTTAAAAAACTTTTACATCAGTCTGCTAGTGTAATCTAATTTCAGTTTCCGGGCCAGCCTGCCACTGCAAGATTGTATGTCAGGCTCACAGCATATACTGTGCCTACTTGCTCAGTGCCACCATCAGTCATATCTGGTGTAACAGTAGTGTAAATTGTTTTAAAAAAACATTTACATCAGTTTGCTAGTGTAATCTAATAGCAGTTGCCTGCCTGCCTGCCTGCCACTGCCAGCCTGTGTGTCAGGCTCACGGCATATACTGTGCCTACTTGCTCAGTGCCACCACTCATATCTGGTGTAACATTAGTGTAAAATAAAAAAAAAAAAAAAACCTTTACATCAGTCTGCTAGTGTAATCTAATTTCAGTTGCCAGGCCAGCCTGCCACTGCCAGCCTGTGTGTCAGGCTCACAGCATATACTGTGCCTACTTGCTCAGTGCCACCACCAGTCATATCTGGTGTAACAGTAGTGTAAATTAAAAAAAATCTTTTACATCAGTTTGCTAGTGTAATCTAATAGCAGTTGCCTGCCTGCCACTGCCAGCCTGTGTGTCAGGCTCATAGCATATACTGTGCCTACTTGCTCAGTGCCACCACTCATATCTGGTGTAACATTAGTGTAAAATTAAAAAAAAAAAACATGTTTACATCAGTCTGCTAGTGTAATCTAATTTCAGTTTCCAGGCCAGCCTGTGTGTCAGGCTCACAGCATATACTGTGCCTACTTGCTCAGTGCCACCACCAGTCATATCTGGTGTAACAGTAGTGTAAATTTAAAAAAAAAATCTTTTACATCAGTTTGCTAGTATAATCTAATAGCAGTTGCCTGCCTGCCACTGCCAGCCTGTGTGTCAGGCTCACAGCATATACTGTGCCTACTTGCTCAGTGCCACCACTCATATCTGGTTTAACATTAGTGTAAATTAAAAAAAAAAACTTTTACATCAGTCTGCTAGTGTAATCTAATTTCAGTTTCCAGGCCAGCCTGCCACTGCCAGCCTGTGTTTCAGGCTCACAGCATATACTGTGCCTACTTGCTCAGTGCCACCACTCATATTTGGTGTAACATTAGTGTAAATTTTAAAAAAAAAACTTTTACATCAGTCTGCAAGTGTAATCTAATTTCAGTTTCCAGGCCAGCCTGCCACTGCCAGCCTGTGTGTCAGGCTCACAGCATATACTGTGCCTACTTGCTCAGTGCCAGCACCAGTCATATCTGGTGTAACAGTAGTGTAAATTTAAAAAAAAAACTTTTACATCAGTCTGCTAGTGTAATCTAATGGCAGTTGCCTGCCTGCCACTACCAGCCTGTGTGTCAGGCTTATAGCATATACTGTGCCTACTTGCTCAGTGCCACCACTCATATCTGGTGTAACATTAGTGTAAATTAAAAAAAACAAAAAACTTTTACATCAGTCTGCTAGTGTAATCTAATTTCAGTTTCCAGGCCAGCCTGCCACTGCCAGCCTGTGTGTCAGGCTCACAGCATATACTGTGCCTCCTTGCTCAGTGCCACCACCAGTCATATCTGGTGTAACAGTAGTATACATTTTTTTTAAAAAAACTTTTACATCAGTTTGCTAGTGTAATCTAATAGCAGTTGCCTGCCTGCCACTGCCAGCCTGTGTTTCAGGCTCACAGCATATACTGTGCCTACTTGCTCAGTGCCACCACTCATATTTGGTGTAACATTAGTGTAAATTTAAAAAAAAAAAACGTTTACATCAGTCTGCTAGTGTAATCTAATTTCAGTTTCCAGGCCAGCCTGCCACTGCCAGCCTGTGTGTCAGGCTCACAGCATATACTGTGCCTACTTGCTCAGTGCCAGCACCAGTCATATCTGGTGTAACAGTAGTGTACATTTTTTAAAAAAAACTTTTACATCAGTCTGCTAGTGTAATCTAATAGCAGTTGCCTGCCTGCCACTGCCAGCCTGTGTGTCAGGCTTATAGCATATACTGTGCCTACTTGCTCAGTGCCACCACTCATATCTGGTGTAACATTAGTGTAAATTAAAAAAAAAAAAACTTTTACATCAGTCTGCTAGTGTAATCTAATTTCAGTTTCCAGGCCAGCCTGCCACTGCCAGCCTGTGTGTCAGGCTCACAGCATATACTGTGCCTACTTGCTCAGTGCCACCACCAGTCATATCTGGTGTAACAGTAGTATACATTTTTTTTTTAAACTTTTACATCAGTTTGCTAGTGTAATCTAATAGCAGTTGCCTGTCTGCCACTGCCAGCCTGTGTTTCAGGCTCACAGCATATACTGTGCCTACTTGCTCAGTGCCACCACTCATATTTGGTGTAACATTAGTGTAAATTTAAAAAAAAAAACTTTTACATCAGTCTGCTAGTGTAATCTAATTTCAGTTTCCAGGCCAGCCTGCCACTGCAAGGCTGTGTGTCAGGCTCATAGCATATACTGTGCCTACTTGCTCAGTGCCACCATCAGTCATATCTGGTGTAACAGTATTGTAAATTGTTTAAAAAAAAAACTTTTACATCAGTTTGCTAGTATAATCTAATAGCAGTTGCCTGCCTGCCTGCCTGCCACTGCCAGCCTGTGTGTCAGGCTCACGGCATATACTGTGCCTACTTGCTCAGTGCCACCACTCATATCTGGTGTAACATTAGTGTAAAATAAAAAAAAAACAAAAAACCTTTACATCAGTCTGCTAGTGTAATCTAATTTCAGTTGCCAGGCCAGCCTGCCACTGCCAGCCTGTGTGTCAGGCTCACAGCATATACTGTGCCTACTTGCTCAGTGCCACCACCAGTCATATCTGGTGTAACAGTAGTGTAAATTAAAAAAAATCTTTTACATCAGTTTGCTAGTGTAATCTAATAGCAGTTGCCTGCCTGCCACTGCCAGCCTGTGTGTCAGGCTCATAGCATATACTGTGCCTACTTGCTCAGTGCCACCACTCATATCTGGTGTAACATTAGTGTAAAATTAAAAAAAAAAAACATGTTTACATCAGTCTGCTAGTGTAATCTAATTTCAGTTTCCAGGCCAGCCTGTGTGTCAGGCTCACAGCATATACTGTGCCTACTTGCTCAGTGCCACCACCAGTCATATCTGGTGTAACAGTAGTGTAAATTTAAAAAAAAAATCTTTTACATCAGTTTGCTAGTATAATCTAATAGCAGTTGCCTGCCTGCCACTGCCAGCCTGTGTGTCAGGCTCACAGCATATACTGTGCCTACTTGCTCAGTGCCACCACTCATATCTGGTTTAACATTAGTGTAAATTAAAAAAAAAAACTTTTACATCAGTCTGCTAGTGTAATCTAATTTCAGTTTCCAGGCCAGCCTGCCACTGCCAGCCTGTGTTTCAGGCTCACAGCATATACTGTGCCTACTTGCTCAGTGCCACCACTCATATTTGGTGTAACATTAGTGTAAATTTAAAAAAAAAAACTTTTACATCAGTCTGCAAGTGTAATCTAATTTCAGTTTCCAGGCCAGCCTGCCACTGCCAGCCTGTGTGTCAGGCTCACAGCATATACTGTGCCTACTTGCTCAGTGCCAGCACCAGTCATATCTGGTGTAACAGTAGTGTAAATTTAAAAAAAAAACTTTTACATCAGTCTGCTAGTGTAATCTAATGGCAGTTGCCTGCCTGCCACTACCAGCCTGTGTGTCAGGCTTACAGCATATACTGTGCCTACTTGCTCAGTGCCACCACTCATATCTGGTGTAACATTAGTGTAAATTAAAAAAAAAAAAACTTTTACATCAGTCTGCTAGTGTAATCTAATTTCAGTTTCCAGGCCAGCCTGCCACTGCCAGCCTGTGTGTCAGGCTCACAGCATATACTGTGCCTACTTGCTCAGTGCCACCACCAGTCATATCTGGTGTAACAGTAGTATACATTTTTTTTTTAAACTTTTACATCAGTTTGCTAGTGTAATCTAATAGCAGTTGCCTGTCTGCCACTGCCAGCCTGTGTTTCAGGCTCACAGCATATACTGTGCCTACTTGCTCAGTGCCACCACTCATATTTGGTGTAACATTAGTGTAAATTTAAAAAAAAAAACTTTTACATCAGTCTGCTAGTGTAATCTAATTTCAGTTTCCAGGCCAGCCTGCCACTGCAAGGCTGTGTGTCAGGCTCATAGCATATACTGTGCCTACTTGCTCAGTGCCACCATCAGTCATATCTGGTGTAACAGTATTGTAAATTGTTTAAAAAAAAAACTTTTACATCAGTTTGCTAGTATAATCTAATAGCAGTTGCCTGCCTGCCTGCCTGCCACTGCCAGCCTGTGTGTCAGGCTCACGGCATATACTGTGCCTACTTGCTCAGTGCCACCACTCATATCTGGTGTAACATTAGTGTAAAATAAAAAAAAAACAAAAAACCTTTACATCAGTCTGCTAGTGTAATCTAATTTCAGTTGCCAGGCCAGCCTGCCACTGCCAGCCTGTGTGTCAGGCTCACAGCATATACTGTGCCTACTTGCTCAGTGCCACCACCAGTCATATCTGGTGTAACAGTAGTGTAAATTAAAAAAAATCTTTTACATCAGTTTGCTAGTGTAATCTAATAGCAGTTGCCTGCCTGCCACTGCCAGCCTGTGTGTCAGGCTCATAGCATATACTGTGCCTACTTGCTCAGTGCCACCACTCATATCTGGTGTAACATTAGTGTAAAATTAAAAAAAAAAAACATGTTTACATCAGTCTGCTAGTGTAATCTAATTTCAGTTTCCAGGCCAGCCTGTGTGTCAGGCTCACAGCATATACTGTGCCTACTTGCTCAGTGCCACCACCAGTCATATCTGGTGTAACAGTAGTGTAAATTTAAAAAAAAAATCTTTTACATCAGTTTGCTAGTATAATCTAATAGCAGTTGCCTGCCTGCCACTGCCAGCCTGTGTGTCAGGCTCACAGCATATACTGTGCCTACTTGCTCAGTGCCACCACTCATATCTGGTTTAACATTAGTGTAAATTAAAAAAAAAAACTTTTACATCAGTCTGCTAGTGTAATCTAATTTCAGTTTCCAGGCCAGCCTGCCACTGCCAGCCTGTGTTTCAGGCTCACAGCATATACTGTGCCTACTTGCTCAGTGCCACCACTCATATTTGGTGTAACATTAGTGTAAATTTAAAAAAAAAAACTTTTACATCAGTCTGCAAGTGTAATCTAATTTCAGTTTCCAGGCCAGCCTGCCACTGCCAGCCTGTGTGTCAGGCTCACAGCATATACTGTGCCTACTTGCTCAGTGCCAGCACCAGTCATATCTGGTGTAACAGTAGTGTAAATTTAAAAAAAAAACTTTTACATCAGTCTGCTAGTGTAATCTAATGGCAGTTGCCTGCCTGCCACTACCAGCCTGTGTGTCAGGCTTACAGCATATACTGTGCCTACTTGCTCAGTGCCACCACTCATATTTGGTGTAACATTAGTGTAAATTTAAAAAAAAAACCTTTTACATCAGTCTGCTAGTGTAATCTAATTTCAGTTTCCAGGCCAGCCTGCCACTGCAAGGCTGTGTGTCAGGCTCATAGCATATACTGTGCCTACTTGCTCAGTGCCACCATCAGTCATATCTGGTGTAACAGTATTGTAAATTGTTTACACTGCCAGCCTGTGTGTCAGGCTCATAGCATATACTGTGCCTACTTGCTCTGTGCCACCACTCATATCTGGTGTAACATTAGTGTAAATTAAAAAAAAAAAAAACTTTTACATCAGTCTGCTAGTGTATTCTAATTTCAGTTGTCAGGCCAGCCTGCCACTGCCAGCCTGTGTGTCAGGCTCACAGCATATACTGTGCCTACTTGCTCAGTGCCACCACCAGTCATATCTGGTGTAACAGTAGTATACATTTTTTTTTTAAACTTTTACATCAGTTTGCTAGTGTAATCTAATAGCAGTTGCCTGTCTGCCACTGCCAGCCTGTGTTTCAGGCTCACAGCATATACTGTGCCTACTTGCTCAGTGCCACCACTCATATTTGGTGTAACATTAGTGTAAATTTAAAAAAAAAACCTTTTACATCAGTCTGCTAGTGTAATCTAATTTCAGTTTCCAGGCCAGCCTGCCACTGCAAGGCTGTGTGTCAGGCTCATAGCATATACTGTGCCTACTTGCTCAGTGCCACCATCAGTCATATCTGGTGTAACAGTATTGTAAATTGTTTAAAAAAAAACTTTTACATCAGTTTGCTAGTATAATCTAATAGCAGTTGCCTGCCTGCCACTGCCAGCCTGTGTGTCAGGCTCATAGCATATACTGTGCCTACTTGCTCTGTGCCACCACTCATATCTGGTGTAACATTAGTGTAAATTAAAAAAAAAAAAACTTTTACATCAGTCTGCTAGTGTATTCTAATTTCAGTTGTCAGGCCAGCCTGCCACTGCCAGCCTGTGTGTCAGGCTCACAGCATATACTGTGCCTACTTGCTCAGTACCACCATCAGTCATATCTGGTGTAACAGTAGTGTAAATTTGTAAAAAAAAAAACTTTTACATCAGTCTGCTAGTGTAATCTCATTTCAGTTTCCAGGCCAGCCTGACACTGCCAGCGCATCTGTGTTAGGCTCACAGCATTTACTGTGCCTACTTGCTCAGTGCCACCACCAGTCATATCTCGTGTAACAGTAGTGTAAATTTAAAAAAAAAAACTTTTACATCAGTCTGCTAGTGTAATCTTATTTAAGTTGCCAGGCCAGCCTGCCACTGCAAGCCTGTGTGTCAGACTCACAGCATATACTGTGCCTTCTTTCTCAGTGCCATCACCAGTCATATCTGGTGTAACAGTAGTGTAAATTTGTTTTAAAAAAACTTTTACATCAGTCTGCTAGTGTAATCTAATTGCAGTTGCCAGGCCAGCCTGCCACTGCCAGCGTGTGTGTCAGGCTCACAGCGTATACTGTGCCCACTTGCCCAGTGCCACCACTCATATTATCTTGTTTAATAGTAGTGTAAGTGTACATTTAAAAATAAAAAAAACTATTTTGACTGTGAAACATCAGTCTGCTTCTTTGTGTCAGGCTCACAGTGTATACTGTGCCCACTTGTCCAGTGCCACCACTCATATTAAATTTTTTTATAGTAGTGTAAGTGTACATTTTAAAAATAAAAAAACTATTTTGACTGTGAAACATCAGTCTGCTTTTTTGTGTCAGGCTCACATTGTATACTGTGCCCACTTGTCCAGTGCCACCACTTATATTATCTTGTTTTATAGTAGTGTAAGTGTACATTTTAAAAATAAAAATCTATTTTGACTGTGAAACATCAGTCTGCTTTTTTTAGTCAGGCTCACAGCGTATACTGTGCCCACTTGTCCAGTGCCACCACTCACATTAACTTGTTTAATAGTAGTGTAAGAGTACATTTAAAAAAAAAAAAACTATTTTGACTGTGAAACATCAGTCTGCTTTTTTGTGTCAGGCTCACAGCGTATACTGTGCCCACTTGTCCAGTGCCACCACTCATATTATCTTGTTTTATAGTAGTGTAAGTGTACATTTTAAAAATAAAAAAACTATTTTGACTCTGAAACATCAGTCTGCTTTTTTGTGTCAGGCTCACAGTGTAACACACACTAACTTACAATTAGAGTTTTAGATCAAATATATAAAAAATAATTGTTATAGCAGGCCATAAAATAAAGGTTGTTTCTCACATAATATATAGTGGGTATTTATCTGAGAATACACACATATAAACTGAGTGAGTGGAGTTTGATATGAGAACTAAAACTGTATGTGGCCAATATAAGTGAGTTTGACTGTGGTTCTCACCAAAAGTAGTAAATGAATGGTTTACAGTTTTAGTTCTAAAGGTTTAGGACTGCATAATAGAAAAAATATAAAAGTAAAATAAAAGAAAAAATAGGATTGTAGCAAACAATAAGTATGAGACAAAAAGTACAAAAGAGCTAATGTCCAGCAAACAAGAGATAAAGTAACGTTTTTTGTGAAAAAAATGAATATAATAACAAAACGTTTTTATGACAAAAATATCTAGGAAAAAAGTGTCCAGCAAAGACTCACCTCCGGAGGGAGAAAAAGTTAACAGTGGTGGTTCAGATTGTTTTTAGGCAAACCGCTGAGGTAGATTGAGGGGAGAGCAGCTTACAGAGCTGCAGCGTCCTGGCTGTGTGAACTGGAAGTGCGGATGTCCGTGAAACCGGATGTGGCAAGATGTCACGCAGACAGCGTGAGTAGAGCAGCACAGAGGGAAGTCAGAGTCCTCAGTGTGATCGGCTGTGCAGGGAAGCATGCAACTTCAATACCAAGCAAGGTATTGAATGTTGCAGGCTCCTTTATAGCCAGGACTAATTTAGGGAACATAGCTCCTTAAAGAGACAGGCTTTGTTATCATGACACACAGTGTATACTGTGCCCACTTGCCCAGTGCCAACACTCATATTATCTTGTTTAATAGTAGTGTAAGTGTACATATAAAAATAATAAAACTATTTTGACTGTGAAACATCAGTCTGCTTTTTTGTGTCAGGCTCACAACGTATACTGTGCCCACTTGTCCAGTGCCACCACTCATATTATCTTGTTTTATAGTAGTGTAAGTGTACATTTTAAAAATAAAAATCTATTTTGACTGTGAAACATCAGTCTGCTTTTTTGAGTCAGGCTCACAGCGTATACTGTGCCCACTTGTCCAGTGCCCCCACTCACATTATCTTGTTTAATAGTAGTGTAAGCGTACATTTAAAAAAAAAAAACTATTTTGACTGTGAAACATCAGTCTGCTTTTTTGTTTCAGGCTCACAGCGTATACTGTGCCCACTTGTCCAGTGCCACCACTCATATTATCTTGTTTTATAGCAGTGTAAGTGTACATTTTAAAAATAAAAATCTATTTTGACTGTGAAACATAAGTCTGCTTTTTTGAGTCAGGCTCACAGCGTATACTGTGCCCACTTGTCCAGTGCCACCACTCACATTATCTTGTTTAATAGTAGTTTAAGAGTACATTTAAAAAAATATATATATATTGACTGTGAAACATCAGTCTGTTTTTTTGTGTCAGGCTCACAGCGTATACTGTGCCCACTTGTCCAGTGCCACCACTCATATTATCTTGTTTAATAGTAGTGTAAGTGTACATTTTAAAAATAAAAAAACTATTTTGACTGTGAAACATCAGTCTGCTTTTTTGTGTCAGGCTCACAGCGTATACTGTGCCCACTTGCCCAGTGCTACCACTCATATTATCTTGTTTAATAGTAGTGTAAGTGTACATTTAAAAATAAAAAAACTATTTTGACTGTGAAACATCTGTCTGCTTTTTTGTTTCAGGCTCACAGCGTATACTGTGCCCACTTGTCCAGTGCCACCACTCATATTATCTTGTTTTATAGTAGTGTAAGTGTACATTTTAAATATAAAAATCTATTTTGACTGTGAAACATCAGTCTGCTTTTTTGAGTCAGGCTCACAGCGTATACTGTGCCCACTTGTCCAGTGCCACCACTCACATTAACTTGTTTAATAGTAGTGTAAGAGTACATTTAAAAAAAAAAAAACTATTTTGACTGTGAAACATCAGTCTGCTTTTTTGTGTCAGGCTCACAGCGTATACTGTGCCCACTTGTCCAGTGCCACCACTCATATTATCTTGTTTTATAGTAGTGTAAGTGTACATTTTAAAAATAAAAAAACTATTTTGACTCTGAAACATCAGTCTGCTTTTTTGTGTCAGGCTCACAGTGTAACACACACTAACTTACAATTAGAGTTTTAGATCAAATATATAAAAAATAATTGTTATAGCAGGCCATAAAATAAAGGTTGTTTCTCACATAATATATAGTGGGTATTTATCTGAGAATACACACATATAAACTGAGTGAGTGGAGTTTGATATGAGAACTAAAACTGTATGTGGCCAATATAAGTGAGTTTGACTGTGGTTCTCACCAAAAGTAGTAAATGAATGGTTTACAGTTTTAGTTCTAAAGGTTTAGGACTGCATAATAGAAAAAATATAAAAGTAAAATAAAAGAAAAAATAGGATTGTAGCAAACAATAAGTATGAGACAAAAAGTACAAAAGAGCTAATGTCCAGCAAACAAGAGATAAAGTAACGTTTTTTGTGAAAAAAATGAATATAATAACAAAACGTTTTTATGACAAAAATATCTAGGAAAAAAGTGTCCAGCAAAGACTCACCTCCGGAGGGAGAAAAAGTTAACAGTGGTGGTTCAGATTGTTTTTAGGCAAACCGCTGAGGTAGATTGAGGAGAGAGCAGCTTACAGAGCTGCAGCGTCCTGGCTGTGTGAACTGGAAGTGCGGATGTCCGTGAAACCGGATGTGGCAAGATGTCACGCAGACAGCGTGAGTAGAGCAGCACAGAGGGAAGTCAGAGTCCTCAGTGTGATCGGCTGTGCAGGGAAGCATGCAACTTCAATACCAAGCAAGGTATTGAATGTTGCAGGCTCCTTTATAGCCAGGACTAATTTAGGGAACATAGCTCCTTAAAGAGACAGGCTTTGTTATCATGACAGGGTACCCCCTCTAAGGAACCACTCCGTGGTTCATGGTTTCGGTCTGGATGGATGTCGGCGGTGAAACAGAGATACTAGTCTTGGGGCCGAGAGATTAACTGAGGGCTCCCAGGAATCTTCCTCATGGGGATAACCCTTCCAGTGGATCAAATACTGGAGTCTACCGGATACCTTACGAGAGTCCAGGATGTTTTCAACCTCATACTCTACTTCAGGAGCTAGAGGGGGTTCATCCACGGAAGATGGTGAACGATTCCTAAGTGCCTGGTATGGCTTGAGAAGAGAGACATGAAAGATTGGGTGGATACAATAATGTGAGGGTAGAATCAAGGTCACAGCGTTTTCATTTATAACCTTGGTTACAGGAAAAGGTCCAATAAATAGCTTGTTGAATTTGCGGCTAGGCACAGTGAGACGTAGGTTTCTCGTGGATAGCCATACCAAGTCACCAGGACAGTATGTAGGAGACACTCTATGTCGTAGGTCATAATAATGTTTATGACGTGCTTGGGCCTTTTTTATGTTTTCTGAGAGCAAAGTAAAAGATTCTGAAATGGAGTTAGTGAAATCATTTATTATAGGACACTCACTTTCCCTTTCGAGGGGTAGGCAAAATGACGGATGAAATCCATAATTGGCATGGAAAGGTGTGTCTTTGATTGAAGTGTGATATGTTTTATTATGTGCAAATTCTGCGATAGGGAGCAATTCATTCCAATTATCCTGTTGTTGTGTAGAGAAACAACGGATATATTCTTCCAACCACTGGTTGGTACGCTCCGTCTGCCCGTTGGTCTGGGGGTGAAAAGCAGATGATAACCTTTGATCGATCTCAAGGGTTTTACATAACTGTTTCCAGAGACGCGAGGTAAATTGTGTCCCTCTGTCAGTCGTGATAGAAGAGGGTACTCCATGTAGTTTGATTATATTATTTAGCAACAATGTCACTGTTTCCATGCTGGTAGGCAACTTATGGAAAGGGACAAAATGGGACATTTTTGTCAATAGATCAACCACTACCATAATTGTGTTGTTACCACCAGATTTGGGTAGTTCAACGATAAAATTTATGGCTATTTCACTCCAGGGTCTTTTGGGTATAGGAAGAGAAAGGAGAAACCTGGAGGGTGTCTTCTATCTTTTTTACATGTGGTACAGGTCTTACAGGTAGAGATGTGTTTTTGTACATCAAAAACCATTCTGGGCCACCAGTACAATCGTTTAAGCAGTCTGTGAGTCTTATTAACACCTGGGTGTCCAGAGAATTTGGAATCATGTACCTGTTCAAGTATAAACAATCTCATGTTTGGGGGGATATAGGCCCTACCTTGATAACAAAGTATCCCATCAGATTTAGGAATTAGATTATATGTATCCTTTGTTGTGTCGATGTCTTGTTCACTTTTGAATTTATCTGTGAAATCTACGATACCACCTATAATGAAGTTAGGGGGAATAATAGTACCTGTGTGAGGAACCTGATGGGGTTTTGGAGGTAACCTGGATAGGATGTCTGCTTTTGTGTTTAGGGAAGCCGTCCTATAGGTAATGATGTAGTTGAACCTTGAAAAGAAAAGACTCCATCTGACCTGTCTAGATGTGAGTGTTCGGTTGGTTTTGAGAAACTGTAGGTTTCTATGATCGGTATAGATAATGATAGGTTCAGCGGTTCCCTCTAATAAATGTCTCCAATTAACTAGGGCACTTTTCATGGCGAGCAGTTCTTTCTCCCCTACATGATAGTTTAGTTCAGAAGATGTGAGGACGCGGGAGTAGTATGCTATTGGATGTAATTTATTGGTGGTTTTGGATTTTTGGGAAAGTACAGCCCCAATTGCATATTCAGATGCATCTACTTCAAGGGTATACTGAGAGAGAGGGTCAGGATAAGCAAGAATAGGAGCTGAAATAAATGCATTTTTTAGATAATTAAAGGCATCATTAGCTGAGGGGGACCACACAAAGGGTATATGATCTTTAGTAAGATTAGTTAGGGGTTTAGCAATGTGAGAGAACCCTTTAATAAACTTTCGATAGAAATTCGAAAACCCTAAGAATTTTTGGACATTCTTTTTATTGTGTGGTATGGGCCAAACAATTATTGCTTGAACCTTTGAATTTTCCATCTGAACCCCTTTTGATGAGATATGGTACCCCAGGAATGTGATATCATTACTACGAAATATACATTTTTCAGCTTTCACGTAGAGTTTATGTGCTTGTAAACGTGCCAAGACTGTTCTTACGTGTTTTACGTGTTCTGTCAAAGTGTTAGAGAAGATTAATATTTCATCAAGATATATTACTAGGAAGGTGTCCAATATATCTCTAAATATGTCATTTATATAACGTTGAAACGTTGCAGGGGCATTACAAAGCCCGAATGGCATTACCGTGTACTCAAAAAGTCCGTACCTCGTACGAAAAGCCGTCAGCCACTCATCGCCTGAACGCATACGAATAAGGTTGTAAGCATCTCTTAGGTCGAGTTTGGTGAAAATAGATGACCCGTTCAATCTTTCTATAAGTTCAGGGATGAGCGGCAGAGGATAACGGTCTTTTACAGTACGTTTATTGAGCTCACGGTAATCCACAATAGGCCTGATGGTTTTGTTTTTGTTAGTCACAAAGAAAATGCCCGCACCTGCAGGAGAGGTGGAAGGTCTTATGAATCCTTTTCTAAGGTTTTTATTTATGTATTCTTTTAGTCTCACTAATTCAGTTTGGGATAGAGGGAAAATGTGCCCGTATGGGATGTCTGACCCTGGTATAAGTTCTATGGGGCAGTCATACTCTCTATGAGGTGGTAGAGATTCTGCCTCTACTTTGTCAAATACTAATGAGAAATCTTGATACTGATGGGGTATTAACCCTTCATCTTGGTTAATGTGGAGTATGGAGTGAGAAAGTAGACAAGTAGAATTACAATAGGACGAGTTAAATTCTATTGTATTATGTTTCCAATGAATCATAGGTTGGTGTTGTCTTAACCAGTGTAGCCCGAGTATGACCGGGAACATAGGAGAGGTGATTATATCAAAGGAAATGTATTCTTGGTGGTTGTTGTGAATGTTAACGAGTATGGGAATTGTTTGGTGTTTTATGGGACCTGTAGATAAACACTTTCCATCAATCAAACGTACTGCAACAGGATTTTCTTTCACAACAAACGGTATATTTTTATTTTTTACTATAGAGGTGTCAACGTAATTGGCATAAGCACCAGAGTCCACAACGGCTTCAAGGTTTAGTCGCTGTCTTTCCCACTGTAACAAGATGGGAACTAGTAAATAAGTTGGTTTATGAGTAGAAAGTGTAAAATTGTGAAGAGTACAAATTGACTCACCAGATTTCTGTCTCTTCAGAGATGGGCAGTCCGTGACTGAATGATCCTTGGAGGCACAATACATGCAGAGAGCATGTTCCTTGCAATGAGACTTTTCCTCTGGGGTTAGTGGTCCTTTAATGAACCCAATATCCATGGCCTCTGAATTACCCCTTGGGCTATATGTCACGGGACGTGATGGATGATATCTGGTTACTGTGTCATGTGTTTGTTTCTCTAATCTCCTCTCTCTGAATCTCCTATCAATCTTAATAGTAAGGGCCATTAATGCCTCTAAAGAATCTGGGAGATCAATTCTAACTAATTCATCTTTTATGGGGTCTGATAGACCTAATCTAAATTGATTTATTAATGAAATCTGGTTCCATTGCGTGTCTCTTTGCCAGATCTTGAACTCAGATATGTAGTCTTCTACATATCTTTTGTTCTGCTTTAGACTACGCAATGTATTTTCTGCTGTCAATTGTTTATGAGGATCTTCATACAGATCAGACATTGCTCTAAAGAATTCATCAACTGATTCAAGTATGGGGTCATTTGATTCATACAGGGAGTCCGCCCAAGCACGGGGTTCTCCTTTTAAATAGGATATTATTGTCAGAATGTTTACTCTCTCAGTAGGAAATGTTTTTGGTTTTAATGTAATAAACATTCTGCAGGCATTGTAGAACTGTCTAAAAGTTTTTCTATCGCCTGAGAAATGCTCAGGGGGGCTGATAGGTGGTTCAGGAGGAACAGGAGGAGAGTTAAACCCTTCTTTTATAATCCCTTTTAGGGTTAAATTCTCTGAGTGTAGTTCTCTAAGACCCTGTGTCAACTGATCTACTTTATGTGAGAGTTCCATGACATGAGCCTGTAGGTCAGCAGGGTTCAGCATTCTGTTTTAAGGGCTTGGTATTCTGTAACACACACTAACTTACAATTAGAGTTTTAGATCAAATATATAAAAAATAATTGTTATAGCAGGCCATAAAATAAAGGTTGTGTCTCACATAATATATAGTGGGTATTTATCTGAGAATACACACATATAAACTGAGTGAGTGGAGTTTGATATGATAACTAAAACTGTATGTGGCCAATATATGTGAGTTTGAATGTGGTTCTCACCAAAAGTAGTAAATGAATGGCTTACAGTTTTAGTTCTAAAGGTTTAGGACTGCATAATAGAAAAAATATCAAAGTAAAATAAAAGAAAAAATAGGATTGTAGCAAACAATAAGTATGAGACAAAAAGTACAAAAGAGATAATGTGCAGCAAACAAGAGATAAAGTAACGTTTTTTGTGAAAAAAATGAATATAATAACAAAACGTTTTTATGACAAAAATATCTAGGAAAAAAGTGTCCAGCAAAGACTCACCTCCGGAGGGAGAAAAAGTTAACAGTGGTGGTTCAGATTGTTTTTAGGCAAACCGCTGAGGTAGATTGAGGGGAGAGCAGCTTACAGAGCTGCAGCGTCCTGGCTGTGTGAACCTGAAGTGCGGATGTCCGTGAAACCGGAAGTGGCAAGATGTCACGCAGACAGCGTGAGTAGAGCAGCTCAGAGGGAAGTCAGAGTCCTCAGTGTGATCGGCTGTGCAGGGAAGCATGCAACTTCAATACCAAGCAAGGTATTGAATGTTGCAGGCTCCTTTATAGCCAGGACTAATTTAGGGAACATAGCTCCTTAAAGAGACATGCTTTGTTATCATGACACACAGTGTATACTGTGCCCACTTGCCCAGTGCCAACACTCATATTATCTTGTTTAATAGTAGTGTAAGTGTACATATAAAAATAATAAAACTATTTTGACTGTGAAACATCAGTCTGCTTTTTTGTGTCAGGCTCACAACGTATACTGTGCCCACTTGTCCAGTGCCACCACTCATATTATCTTGTTTTATAGTAGTGTAAGTGTACATTTTAAAAATAAAAATCTATTTTGACTGTGAAACATCAGTCTGCTTTTTTGAGTCAGGCTCACAGCGTATACTGTGCCCACTTGTCCAGTGCCCCCACTCACATTATCTTGTTTAATAGTAGTGTAAGAGTACATTTAAAAAAAATATATATATTTTGACTGTGAAACATCAGTCTGCTTTTTTGTGTCAGGCTCACAGCGTATACTGTGCCCACTTGTCCAGTGCCACCACTCATATTATCTTGTTTTATAGCAGTGTAAGTGTACATTTTAAAAATAAAAATCTATTTTGACTGTGAAACATAAGTCTGCTTTTTTGAGTCAGGCTCACAGTGTATACTGTGCCCACTTGTCCAGTGCCACCACTCACATTATCTTGTTTAATAGTAGTGTAAGAGTACATTTAAAAAACAAACAAAAATATTTTGACTGTGAAACATCAGTCTGCTTTTTTGTGTCAGGCTCAAAGCGTATACTGTGCCCACTTGTCCAGTGCCACCGCTCATATTATCTTGTTTAATAGTAGTGTATATGTACATTTTAAAAATAAAAAAACTATTTTGACTGTGAAACATCAGTCTGCTTTTTTGTGTCAGGCTCACAGCGTATACTCTGCCCACTTGCCCAGTGCCACCACTCATATTATCTTGTTTAATAGTAGTGTAAGTGTACATTTAAAAATAAAAAAACTATTTTGACTGTGAAACATCAGTCTGCTTTTTTGTTTCAGGCTCACGGTGTATACTGTGCCCACTTGTCCAGTGCCACCACTCATATTATCTTGTTTAATAGTAGTGTAAGTGTACATTTTAAAAATAAAAAAACTATTTTGACTGTGAAACATCAGTCTGCTTTTTTTTGTCAGGCTCACAGTGTATACTGTGCCCACTTGCCCAGTGCCAACACTCATATCATCTTGTTTAATAGTAGTGTAAGTGTACATATAAAAATAAAAAAACTATTTTGACTGTGAAACATCAGTCTGCTTTTTTGTGTCAGGCTCACAGCGTATACTGTGCCCACTTGTCCAGTGCCACCACTCATATTATCTTGTTTAATAGTAGTGTAAGTGTACATTTTAAAAATAAAAATCTATTTTGACTGTGAAACATCAGTCTGCTTTTTAGAGTTAGGCTCACAGCGTATACTGTGCCCACTTGTCCAGTGCCACCACTCATATTATCTTGTTTTATAGTAGTGTAAGTGTACATTTTAAAAATAAAAATCTATTTTGACTGTGAAACATCAGTCTGCTTTTTTGAGTCAGGCTCACAGTGTATACTGTGCCCACTTGTCCAGTGCCCCCACTCACATTATCTTGTTTAATAGTAGTGTAAGAGTACATTTAAAAAAAATATATATATTTTGACTGTGAAACATCAGTCTGCTTTTTTGTGTCAGGCTCACAGCGTATACTGTGCCCACTTGTCCAGTGCCACCACTCATATTATCTTGTTTTATAGCAGTGTAAGTGAACATTTTAAAAATAAAAATCTATTTTGACTGTGAAACATAAGTCTGCTTTTTTGAGTCAGGCTCACAGCGTATACTGTGCCCACTTGTCCAGTGCCACCACTCACATTATCTTGTTTAATAGTAGTGTAAGAGTACATTTAAAAAACAAACAAAAATATTTTGACTGTGAAACATCAGTCTGCTTTTTTGTGTCAGGCTCAAAGCGTATACTGTGCCCACTTGTCCAGTGCCACCGCTCATATTATCTTGTTTAATAGTAGTGTATATGTACATTTTAAAAATAAAAAAACTATTTTGACTGTGAAACATCAGTCTGCTTTTTTGTGTCAGGCTCACAGCGTATACTCTGCCCACTTGCCCAGTGCCACCACTCATATTATCTTGTTTAATAGTAGTGTAAGTGTACATTTAAAAATAAAAAAACTATTTTGACTGTGAAACATCAGTCTGCTTTTTTGTTTCAGGCTCACAGTGTATACTGTGCCCACTTGTCCAGTGCCACCACTCATATTATCTTGTTTAATAGTAGTGTAAGTGTACATATAAAAATAAAAAAACTATTTTGACTGTGAAACATCAGTCTGCTTTTTTGTGTCAGGCTCACAGCGTATACTGTTCCCACTTGTCCAGTGCCACCACTCATATTATCTTGTTTAATAGTAGTGTAAGTGTACATTTTAAAAATAAAAATCTATTTTGACTGTGAAACATCAGTCTGCTTTTTAGAGTTAGGCTCACAGCGTATACTGTGCCCACTTGTCCAGTGCCCCCACTCACATTATCTTGTTTAATAGTAGTGTAAGAGTACATTTAAAAAAAAACAAAACTATTTTGACTGTGAAACATCAGTCTGCTTTTTTGTGTCAGGCTCACAGTGTATACTGTGCCCACTTGTCCAGTGCCACCACTCATATTATCTTGTTTTATAGCAGTGTAAGTGTACATTTTAAAAATAAAAATCTATTTTGACTGTGAAACATCAGTCTGCTTTTTTGAGTCAGGCTCACAGCGTATACTGTGCCCACTTGTCCAGTGCCACCACTCACATTATCTTGTTTAATAGTAGTGTAAGAGTACATTTAAAAAAAAAAAAAAAAATATTTTGACTGTGAAACATCAGTCTGCTTTTTTGTGTCAGGCTCACAGCGTATACTGTGCCCACTTGTCCAGTGCCACCACTCATATTATCTTGTTTAATAGTAGTGTAAGTGTACATTTTAAAAATAAAAAAAAATATTTTGACTGTGAAACATCAGTCTGCTTTTTTGTGTCAGGCTCACAGCGTATACTGTGCCCACTTGTCCAGTGCCACCACTCATATTATCTTGTTTAATAGTAGTGTAAGTGTACATTTTAAAAATAAAAAAAACTATTTTGACTGTGAAACATCAGTCTGCTTTTTTATGTCAGACTCACAGCGTATACTGTACCCACTTGCCCAGTGCCACCACTCATATTATCTTGTGTAATAGTAGTGTAAATGTACATTTAAAAATAAAAAAAACTATTTTGACTGTGAAACATCTGTCTGCTTTTTTGTGTCAGGCTCACAGCGTATACTGTGCCCACTTGTCCAGTGCCACCACTCATATTATCTTGTTTTATAGTAGTGTAAGTGTACATTTTAAAAATAAAAAAACTATTTTGACTCTGAAACATCAGTCTGCTTTTTTGTGTCAGGCTCAAAGTGTATACTGTGTCCACTTGCCCAGTGCCACCACTCATATCTTGTTTAATAGTAGTGTAAGTGTACATTTAAAAAAAAAAAACTTTTTGGACTGTGAAACATCAGTCTGCTTTTTTGTGTCAGGCTCACAGCGTATACTGTGCCCACTTGCCCAGTGCCACCACTCATATCTTGTTTAATAGTAGTGTAAGTGTACATTGAAAAATAAAAAAAACTATTTTGACTGTGAAACATCAGTCTGCTTTTTTGTGTCAGGCTCACAGTGTATACTGTGCCCACTTGACCAGTGCCACCACTCATATTATCTTGTTTAATAGTAGTGTAAGTGTACATTTTAAAAATAAAAAAAATATTTTGACTGTGAAACATCAGTCTGCTTTTTTGTGTCAGGCTCACAGCGTATACTGTGCCCACTTGTCCAGTGCCACCACTCACATTATCTTGTTTAATGGTAGTGTAAGTGTACATTTAAAAAAAACAAAACTATTTTGACTGTGAAACATCAGTCTGCTTTTTCGTGTCAGGCTCACAGTGTAACACACACTAACTTACAATTAGAGTTTTAGATCAAATATATAAAAAATAATTGTTATAGCAGGCCATAAAATAAAGGTTGTTTCTCACATAATATATAGTGGGTATTTATCTGAGAATACACACATATAAACTGAGTGAGTGGAGTTTGATATGAGAACTAAAACTGTATGTGGCCAATATAAGTGAGTTTGACTGTGGTTCTCACCAAAAGTAGTAAATGAATGGTTTACAGTTTTAGTTCTAAAGGTTTAGGACTGCATAATAGAAAAAAATATAAAAGTAAAATAAAAGAAAAAATAGGATTGTAGCAAACAATAAGTATGAGACAAAAAGTACAAAAGAGATAATGTCCAGCAAACAAGAGATAAAGTAACGTTTTTTGTGAAAAAAATGAATATAATAACAAAACGTTTTTATGACAAAAATATCTAGGAAAAAAGTGTCCAGCAAAGACTCACCTCCGGAGGGAGAAAAAGTTAACAGTGGTGGTTCAGATTGTTTTTAGGCAAACCGCTGAGGTAGATTGAGGGGAGAGCAGCTTACAGAGCTGCAGCGTCCTGGCTGTGTGAACTGGAAGTGCGGATGTCCGTGAAACCGGAAGTGGCAAGATGTCACGCAGACAGCGTGAGTAGAGCAGCACAGAGGGAAGTCAGAGTCCTCAGTGTGATCGGCTGTGCAGGGAAGCATGCAACTTCAATACCAAGCAAGGTATTGAATGTTGCAGGCTCCTTTATAGCCAGGACTAATTTAGGGAACATAGCTCCTTAAAGAGACAGGCTTTGTTATCATGACAGGGTACCTCCTCTAAGGAACCACTCCGTGGTTCATGGTTTCGGTCTGGATGGATGTCGGCGGTGAAACAGAGATACTAGTCTTGGGGCCGAGAGATTAACTGAGGGCTCCCAGGAATCTTCCTCATGGGGATAACCCTTCCAGTGGATCAAATACTGGAGTCTACTGGATACCTTACGAGAGTCCAGGATGTTTTTAACCTCATACTCTACTTCAGGAGCTAGAGGGGGTTCATCCACGGAAGATGGTGAACGATTCCTAAGTGCCTGGTATGGCTTGAGAAGAGAGACATGAAAGGTTGGGTGGATACGATAATGTGAGGGTAGAATCAAGGTCACAGCGTTTTCATTTATAACCTTGGTTACAGGAAAAGGTCCAATAAATAGCTTGTTGAATTTGCGGCTAGGCACAGTGAGACGTAGGTTTCTCGTGGATAGCCATACCAAGTCGCCAGGACTGTATGTAGGAGACACTCTATGTCAGAGGTCATAATAATGTTTATGACGTGCTTGGGCCTTTTTTATGTTTTCTGAGAGCAAAGTAAAAGATTCTGAAATGGAGTTAGTGAAATCATTTATTATAGGACACTCACTTTCCCTTTCGAGGGGTAGGCAAAATGACGGATGAAATCCATAATTGGCATGGAAAGGTGTGTCTTTGATTGAAGTGTGATATGTGTTATTATGTGCAAATTCTGCGATAGGGAGCAATTCATTCCAATTATCCTGTTGTTGTGTAGAGAAACAACAGATATATTCTTCCAACCACTGGTTGGTACGCTCCGTCTGCCCGTTGGTCTGGGGGTGAAAAGCAGATGATAACCTTTGATCGATCTCAAGGGTTTTACATAACTGTTTCCAGAGACGCGAGGTAAATTGTGTCCCTCTGTCAGTCGTGATAGAAGAGGGTACTCCATGTAGTTTGATTATATTATTTAGCAACAATGTCACTGTTTCCATGCTGGTAGGCAACTTATGGAAAGGGACAAAATGGGACATTTTTGTCAATAGATCGACCACTACCATAATTGTGTTGTTACCACCAGATTTGGGTAGTTCAACGATAAAATCTATGGCTATTTCACTCCAGGGTCTTTTGGGTATAGGAAGAGAAAGGAGATAGCCTGGAGGGTGTCTTCTATCTTTTTTACATGTGGTACAGGTCTTACAGGTAGAGATGTGTTTTTGTACATCAAAAACCATTCTGGGCCACCAGTACAATCGTTTAAGCAGTCTGTGAGTCTTATTAACACCTGGGTGTCCAGAGAATTTGGAATCATGTACCTGTTCAAGTATAAACAATCTCATGTTTGGGGGGATATAGGCCCTACCTTGATAACAAAGTATCCCATCAGATTTAGGAATTAGATTATATGTATCCTTTGTTGTGTCGATGTCTTGTTCACTTTTTAATTTATCTGTGAAATCTACGATACCACCTATAATGAAGTTAGGGGGAATAATAGTACCTGTGTGAGGAACCTGATGGGGTTTTGGAGGTAGCCTGGATAGGATGTCTGCTTTTGTGTTTAGGGAAGCCGTCCTATAGGTAATGATGTAGTTGAACCTTGAAAAAAAAAGACTCCATCTGACCTGTCTAGATGTGAGTGTTCGGTTGGTTTTGAGAAACTGTAGGTTTCTATGATCGGTATAGATAATGATAGGTTCAGCGGTTCCCTCTAATAAATGTCTCCAATTAACTAGGGCACTTTTCATGGCGAGCAGTTCTTTCTCCCCTACATGATAGTTTAGTTCAGAAGATGTGAGGACGCGGGAGTAGTATGCTATTGGATGTAATTTATTGGTGGTTTTGGATTTTTGGGAAAGTACAGCCCCAATTGCATATTCAGATGCATCTACTTCAAGGGTATACTGAGAGAGAGGGTCAGGATAAGCAAGAATAGGAGCTGAAATAAATGCATTTTTTAGATAATTAAAGGCATCATTAGCTGAGGGGGACCACACAAAGGGTATATGATCTTTAGTAAGATTAGTTAGGGGTTTAGCAATGTGAGAGAACCCTTTAATAAACTTTCGATAGAAATTCGAAAACCCTAAGAATTTTTGGACATTCTTTTTATTGTGTGGTATGGGCCAAACAATTATTGCTTGAACCTTTGAATTTTCCATCTGAACCCCTTTTGATGAGATATGGTACCCCAGGAATGTGATATCATTACTACGAAATATACATTTTTCAGCTTTCACGTAGAGTTTATGTGCTTGTAAATGTGCCAAGACTGTTCTTACGTGTTTTACGTGTTCTGTCAAAGTGTTAGAGAAGATTAATATGTCATCAAGATATATTACTAGGAAGGTGTCCAATATATCTCTAAATATGTCATTTATATAACGTTGAAACGTTGCAGGGGCATTACAAAGCCCGAATGGCATTACCGTGTACTCAAAAAGTCCGTACCTCGTACGAAAAGCCGTCAGCCACTCATCGCCTGAACGCATACGAATAAGGTTGTAAGCACCTCTTAGGTCGAGTTTGGTGAAAATAGATGACCCGTTCAATCTTTCTATAAGTTCAGGGATGAGTGGCAGAGGATAACGGTCTTTTACAGTACGTTTATTGAGCTCACGGTAATCCACAATAGGCCTGATGGTTTTGTCTTTGTTAGTCACAAAGAAAATGCCCGCACCTGCAGGAGAGGTGGAAGGTCTTATGAATCCTTTTCTAAGGTTTTCATTTATGTATTCTTTTAGTCTCACTAATTCAGTTTGGGATAGAGGGAAAATGTGCCCGTATGGGATGTCTGACCCTGGTATAAGTTCTATGGGGCAGTCATACTCTCTATGAGGTGGTAGAGATTCTGCCTCTACTTTGTCAAATACTAATGAGAAATCTTGATACTGATGGGGTATTAACCCTTCATCTTGGTTAATGTGGAGTATGGAGTGAGAAAGTAGACAAGTAGAATTACAATAGGATGAGTTAAATTCTATTGTATTATGTTTCCAATGAATCATAGGTTGGTGTTGTCTTAACCAGTGTAGCCCGAGTATGACCGGGAACATAGGAGAGGTGATTATATCAAAGGAAATGTATTCTTGGTGGTTGTTGTGAATGTTAACGAGTATGGGAATTGTTTGGTGTTTGATGGGACCTGTAGATAAACACTTTCCATCAATCAAACGTACTGCAACAGGATTTTCTTTCACAACAAACGGTATATTTTTATTTTTTACTATAGAGGTGTCAATGTAATTGGCATAAGCGCCAGAGTCCACAACGGCTTCAAGGTTTAGTCACTGTCTTTCCCACTGTAACAAGATGGGAACTAGTAAATAAGTTGGTTTATGAGTAGAAAGTGTAAAATTGTGAAGAGTATAAATTGACTCACCAGATTTCTGTCTCTTCAGAGATGGGCAGTCCGTGACTGAATGATCCTTGGAGGCACAATACATGCAGAGAGCATGTTCCTTGCGATGAGACTTTTCCTCTGGGGTTAGTGGTCCTTTAATGAACCCAATATCCATGGCCTCTGCATTACCCCTTGGGCTATATGTCACGGGACGTGATGGATGATATCTGGTTACTGTGTCATGTGTTTGTTTCTCTAATCTCCTCTCTCTGAATCTCCTATCAATCTTAATAGTAAGGGCCATTAATGCCTCTAAAGAATCTGGGAGATCAATTCTAACTAATTCATCTTTTATGGGGTCTGATAGACCTAATCTAAATTGATTTATTAATGAAATCTGGTTCCATTGCGTGTCTCTTTGCCAGATCTTGAACTCAGATATGTAGTCTTCTACATATCTTTTGTTCTGCTTTAGACTACGCAATGTATTTTCTGCTGTCAATTGTTTATGAGGATCTTCATACAGATCAGACATTGCTCTAAAGAATTCATCAACTGATTCAAGTATGGGGTCATTTGATTCATACAGGGAGTCCGCCCAAGCACGGGGTTCTCCTTTTAAATAGGATATTATTGTCAGAATGTTTACTCTCTCAGTAGGAAATGTTTTTGGTTTTAATGTAATAAACATTCTGCAGGCATTGTAGAACTGTCTAAAAGTTTTTCTATCGCCTGAGAAATGCTCAGGGGGGGTGATAGGTGGTTCAGGAGGAACAGGAGGAGAGTTAAACCCTTCTTTTATAATCCCTTTTAGGGTTAAATTCTCTGAGTGTAGTTCTCTAAGACCCTGTGTCAACTGATCACTTTATGTGAGAGTTCCATGACATGAGCCTGTAGGTCAGCAGGGTTCAGCATTCTGTTTTAAGGGCTTGGTATTCTGTAACACACACTAACTTACAATTAGAGTTTTAGATCAAATATATAAAAAATAATTGTTATAGCAGGCCATAAAATAAAGGTTGTGTCTCACATAATATATAGTGGGTATTTATCTGAGAATACACACATATAAACTGAGTGAGTGGAGTTTGATATGAGAACTAAAACTGTATGTGGCCAATATAAGTGAGTTTGACTGTGGTTCTCACCAAAAGTAGTAAATGAATGGCTTACAGTTTTAGTTCTAAAGGTTTAGGACTGCATAATAGAAAAAATATAAAAGTAAAATAAAAGAAAAAATAGGATTGTAGCAAACAATAAGTATGAGACAAAAAGTACAAAAGAGATAATGTCCAGCAAACAAGAGATAAAGTAACGTTTTTTGTGAAAAAAATGAATATAATAACAAAACGTTTTTATGACAAAAATATCTAGGAAAAAAGTGTCCAGCAAAGACTCACCTCCGGAGGGAGAAAAAGTTAACAGTGGTGGTTCATATTGTTTTTAGGCAAACCGCTGAGGTAGATTGAGGGGAGAGCAGCTTACAGAGCTGCAGTGTCCTGGCTGTGTGAACCGGAAGTGCGGATGTCTGTGAAACCGGAAGTGGCAAGATGTCACGCAGACAGCGTGAGTAGAGCAGCTCAGAGGGAAGTCAGAGTCCTCAGTGTGATCGGCTGTGCAGGGAAGCATGCAACTTCAATACCAAGCAAGGTATTGAATGTTGCAGGCTCCTTTATAGCCAGGACTAATTTAGGGAACATAGCTCCTTAAAGAGACAGGCTTTGTTATCATGACACACAGTGTATACTGTGCCCACTTGCCCAGTGCCAACACTCATATTATCTTGTTTAATAGTAGTGTAAGTGTACATATAAAAATAATAAAACTATTTTGACTGTGAAACATCAGTCTGCTTTTTTGTGTCAGGCTCACAACGTATACTGTGCCCACTTGTCCAGTGCCACCACTCATATTATCTTGTTTTATAGTAGTGTAAGTGTACATTTTAGAAATAAAAATCTATTTTGACTGTGAAACATCAGTCTGCTTTTTTGAGTCAGGCTCACAGCGTATACTGTGCCCACTTGTCCAGTGCCCCCACTCACATTATCTTGTTTAATAGTAGTGTAAGAGTACATTTAAAAAATATATATATATTTTGACTGTGAAACATCAGTCTGCTTTTTTGTGTCAGGCTCACAGCGTATACTCTGCTCACTTGCCCAGTGCCACCACTCATATTATCTTGTTTAATAGTAGTGTAAGTGTACATTTAAAAATAAAAAAACTATTTTGACTGTGAAACACCAGTCTGCTTTTTTGTTTCAGGCTCACAGTGTATACTGTGCCCACTTGTCCAGTGCCGCCACTCATATTATCTTGTTTAATAGTAGTGTAAGTGTACATTTTAAAAATAAAAAAACTATTTTGACTGTGAAACATCAGTCTGCTTTTTTTTGTCAGGCTCACAGCGTATACTGTACCCACTTGCCCAGTGCCAACACTCATATTATCTTGTTTAATAGTAGTGTAAGTGTACATATAAAAATAAAAAAACTATTTTGACTGTGAAACATCAGTCTGCTTTTTTGTGTCAGGCTCACAGCGTATACTGTGCCCACTTGTCCAGTGCCACCACTCATATTATCTTGTTTTATAGTAGTGTAAGTGTACATTTTAAAAATAAAAAAACTATTTTGACTCTGAAACATCAGTCTGCTTTTTTGTGTCAGGCTCACAGTGTATACTGTGCCCACTTGCCCAGTGCCAACACTCATATTATCTTGTTTAATAGTAGTGTAAGTGTACATATAAAAATAAAAAAACTATTTTGACTGTGAAACATCAGTCTGCTTTTTTGTGTCAGGCTCACAGCGTATACTGTGCCCACTTGTCCAGTGCCACCACTTATATTATCTTGTTTTATAGTAGTGTAAGTGTACATTTTAAAAATAAAAATCTATTTTGACTGTGAAACATCAGTCTGCTTTTTTGAGTTAGGCTCACAGCGTATACTGTGCCCACTTGTCCAGTGCCCCCACTCACATTATCTTGTTTAATAGTAGTGTAAGAGTACATTTAAAAAGAAAAAAAACTATTTTGACTGTGAAACATCAGTCTGCTTTTTTGTGTCAGGCTCACAGTGTATACTGTGCCCACTTGTCCATTGCCACCACTCATATTATCTTGTTTTATAGCAGTGTAAGTGTACATTTTAAAAATAAAAATCTATTTTGACTGTGAAACATCAGTCTGCTTTTTTGAGTCAGGCTCACAGCATATACTGTGCCCACTTGTCCAGTGCCACCACTCACATTATCTTGTTTAATAGTAGTGTAAGAGTACATTTAAAAAATATATATATATATATTTTGACTGTGAAACATCAGTCTGCTTTTTTGTGTCAGGCTCACAGCGTATACTGTGCCCACTTGTCCAGTGCCACCACTCATATTATCTTAACAACAACTAGACAAACTAGTTGTAACTGAGAGTACAACAAAGTTTTAAAGAGAGAGTAAATCCACTAGTGTATAATCACACTGTAACATCTACTGATATCATAAGGTTTTCCAAAAAAATAGTATTGAAAAATTAGTTCCCATTCATTCATACATTATAGTTTATTAGGTTAAGGAACTCACACTCATACAAGTAGCAAAAGCGGTGAATTAAAACCACTTAAACTCTGTGATTAGCATGATAGCCTTAAAGTTTATATGTCACTATTAGATATCCTCAATCCAGATAGATTAAAGTTAACTAAGCCCTTACAATCCGAGGGCTGTTTTACTTTTACATATGCAATAAAGGATATGAGGATATAGTATTAACTATTTAGTACATAATCTGTCACAAGAGTAAGCAAAGTTAAAAACGGACGATAGGAGAGACAAAGCTGCCCCTATCGGACCCCTGACGCGCGTTTCACGAACGCTTCCTCAGAGGGGGTGCGGGCCGCTGCTACTCGGCGTCTTATATTCAATCTTAATGCCCACCACTAACACCGGATTGGATACCGGATTGGGAGTTGTCTCCTTACGCTTGGTTGATTCTCCTGTCAATCTTGGTAGGTATTTTACGTAGGAGACATTCAGAAAAAAGGGGATGTGTGCTTGATAGGTTACTGAGGCAACACCAATCAGCAAATACGCTTGTCTTGCCTACAGTGGGTGTGCAGATTCGAATTACTATGATTGGATGATCAACTAGCAAAGCGTTATTGTAAACATCACAGTGGCTAGATTATAACTCTGTTGGTATACAATTCTTATTGACTAAAATTTGCGATTATGAAGTATATACCTGCGATTCCTCTTCTGATTACACACTAATAGATCAATTTATACTTTGTGGAATTTATATAATGCGTTTATGGATTATACTCAGAATTGTCAAATCTTTTTTGTTTTTTACTTTTTTACTATTCTTGTTAGAATTCAATTGCGCAACAATAAGTAATCAATGTTATCTTCTTATTTTTTGCATAACAATTTCAGGATTCGTACTTCAATATTTATGTAAGAGACAAGTATTATGTGTTAATACTAACTACTTATTTTTACTGGTCACCGTCCTCGCGGTTCATATCGGTGTGTGCTGTAAACTATATGCTTACTTACAAGCTATTACTATTCGCTTATATTTAATGCTAGGTTGAAGTAGTTATTCTAACATTACTGATATTCCTAGGATGCTAGGTTGAAATAATTATTCTAATTTCACTGATATCCCAGATGATCCTGTGGCCAAATTCTTTATGCTGGATGGAACAAGCATATTATGTACTCAGAATATTTAAGATTGTACCGAATCCATATCTTTAGAAGTATTAAGATTGTAAAGATATTTTACTGACACCAAGGACCATTTCTTTACATTCAATGATAGGTACTATCTTCAAACACAGGGTACCGCAATGGGTACTGCCTGTGCACCTACGTACGCAAATTTATTCCTTGGTTTTTGGGAACGCTTCTGTGTATTTTCAGATGTATTGCAAATGTATACCGAACATATACCCCTGTGGGTAAGGTTCATTGATGATGTCCTGTTCATCTGGGAGGGTACATTTGATGATTTGCAACTCTTTATGTCTAAACTCAATGAGAATGAATTAAACATAAAATTGACATATTCTGCTAGCCAGCAGGAGATATGCTTCTTAGACTTGAAATTGTTTAAAAACAAAGATGGTATTATCAACACCACAATCTACAGAAAGGAAACAGCAACTAATACTCTCCTACATTACTCGAGTGCTCACTCACCAAGCACCCTGAAAGCGATCCCATATGGGGAATTTTTAAGGCTAAGCCGAAACTGTACAAGTAAAGATATCTACATAACAGAGAGTGAGGCACTATCGCAAAGGCTAATATCACGAGGGTATAGCAAAAAGTCTGTAAAGAGAGCCAAGTATAAGGCACTAAAAGTTTGCAGAGATGAACTACTGGTTCCCAAGGAAAGAACAAAAGCTGAATCCTGCCCAAGGCTAATAACCACGTATAACCCCCAGATGAGACATGTGACAAAAATCATAAATGACCATTGGCAAATACTACAGAATGATGAGACCCTCAAACCTCTCATTGGAGAAAGAGTATCACTTGGATATAAGAGACCAAAGAATTTAAGGGATAAATTGGTATCTAGCCATTTTGTGAGATCTACAAAAAAACAACATAAGGACCCAGGCATGTACCCTTGTGGAACATGCTCTGCATGTCAATATGTGTGGAAAATCAAAACTTTGACTGATAAAACTGGTAGGATTTATAAAATACCCTACCATTTTTCATGCACTACAATTGGAGTAGTCTATGCACTACACTGTTCATGCCAGATGTTCTATGTTGGCATGACTACTAGGGAGGTAAAAACAAGAATTTTGGAACACTGCTATAACATCAAAACAGCAAAACGAGATCTGAGCAAGGGCAAAAAAATAACCTCAGTTGCCAAACATTTCTTACTACACCATGAGAGCTCTCCTAAAGATTTGAAATTCACAGTAATTCAAAAAGCATCACTTGGCATTAGAGGTGGTAACATAGAAAAAGTGCTGTTAAAAATGGAATGCAGGTGGATTTACTTATTGAACACTGTCAAACCAAGTGGGATGAATGACTACAACAATTATTTTGTTTATCTGTAAAATCCTTTGCTATAAGTTACTATCAGACGTTACAGCTAATATAACTAGTCCAGTCCCATGTGAATTATATCCAGTCCAATGTGAATCATGTCCAACATGGGATTATGAGATTATTAGTTATGAAACACACAGATCTAAAGGTCGTAATGTAGCAAAAAATTCATCTTTCACCTCACTACACTTAGGATCAACATAGGTATTAAATTATACCTACCAATCACCTCACACACGAACCTCCAATCACTGGAACATAATAATAGGATTTGATATCCCTTAAAACATTCATTCACATACACACTACTTTTATAATGTCATTTTTATAATTTATACACATTCACCACAATCTTATTTAAGTGTTGTTATGTAGTGGTTTCAAGAATGAATTGCACGTTAAGATTTGAGCACATATATATTTTTTTCAAATTGGGCACACTCACTTACACTTGAATAGCTTTAGAGCGGTAGCACAATGAACATCAGTATATATCTGTTTAGATTTATACATTTCCTCACATATTACAATTGAGCTGTTCGCAGCTTGGTCCTTGGTGTCAGTAAAATATCTTTACAATCTTAATACTTCTAAAGATATGGATTCGGTACAATCTTAAATATTCTGAGTACATAATATGCTTGTTCCATCCAGCATAAAGAATTTGGCCACAGGATCATCTGGGATATCAGTGAAATTAGAATAATTATTTCAACCTAGCATCCTAGGAATATCAGTAATGTTAGAATAACTACTTCAACCTAGAATTAAATATAATCGAATAGTAATAGCTTGTAAGTAAGCATATAGTTTACAGCACACACCGATATGAACCGTGAGGACGGTGACCAGTAAAAATAAGTAGTTAGTATTAACACATAATACTTGTCTCTTACATAAATATTGAAGTACGAATCCTGAAATTGTTATGCAAAAAATAAGAAGATAACATTGATTACTTATTGTTGCGCAATTGAATTCTAACAAGAATAGTAAAAAAGTAAAAAACAAAAAAGATTTGACAATTCTGAGTATAATCCATAAACGCATTATATAAATTCCACAAAGTATAAATTGATCTATTAGTGTGTAATCAGAAGAGGAATCGCAGGTATATACTTCATAATCGCAAATTTTAGTCAATAAGAATTGTATACCAACAGAGTTATAATCTAGCCACTGTGATGTTTACAATAACGCTTTGCTAGTTGATCATCCAATCATAGTAATTCGAATCTGCACACCCACTGTAGGCAAGACAAGCGTATTTGCTGATTGGTGTTGCCTCAGTAACCTATCAAGCACACATCCCCTTTTTTCTGAATGTCTCCTACGTAAAATACCTACCAAGATTGACAGGAGAATCAACCAAACGTAAGGAGACAACTCCCAATCCGGTATCCAATCCGGTGTTAGTGGTGGGCATTAAGATTGAATATAAGACGCCGAGTAGCAGCGGCCCGCACCCCCTCTGAGGAAGCGTTCGTGAAACGCGCGTCAGGGGTCCGATAGGGGCAGCTTTGTCTCTCCTATCGTCCGTTTTTAACTTTGCTTACTCTTGTGACAGATTATGTACTAAATAGTTAATACTATATCCTCATATCCTTTATTGCATATGTAAAAGTAAAACAGCCCTCGGATTGTAAGGGCTTAGTTAACTTTAATCTATCTGGATTGAGGATATCTAATAGTGACATATTAACTTTAAGGCTATCATGCTAATCACAGAGTTCAAGTGGTTTTAATTCACAGCTTTTGCTACTTGTATGAGTGTGAGTTCCTTAGCCTAATAAACTATAATGTATGAATGAATGGGAACTAATTTTTCAATACTATTTTTTTGGAAAACCTTATGATATCAGTAGATGTTACAGTGTGATTATACACTAGTGGATTTACTCTCTCTTTAAAACTTTGTTGTACTCTCAGTTACAACTAGTTTGTCTAGTTGTTGTTAGGTTTCTTAGTGAGTAATCCACTCCAGGTTTTGCTTCTTTGCAGAATCAATAATTCCAGTATCTGAATATTATATGTAAAACGTTAATTTGGGTAAAACCTGGCAATATTTCCATAAATCTACTCCCCCCCAACCCCTTATCTCTAAATAAACTCATATTATCTTGTTTAATAGTAGTGTAAGTGTACATTTTAAAAATAAAAAAAAATATTTTGACTGTGAAACATCAGTCTGCTTTTTTGTGTCAGGCTCACAGCGTATACTGTGCCCACTTGTCCAGTGCCACCAATCATATTATCTTGTTTCATAGTAGTGTAAGTGTACATTTTAAAAATAAAAAAAACTATTTTGACTGTGAAACATCAGTCTGCTTTTTTATGTCAGACTCACAGCGTATACTGTACCCACTTGCCCAGTGCCACCACTCATATTATCTTGTGTAATAGTAGTGTAAATGTACATTTAAAAATAAAAAAAACTATTTTGACTGTGAAACATCAGTCTGCTTTTTTGTGTCAGGCTCACAGCGTATACTGTGCCCACTTGTCCAGTGCCACCACTCATATTATCTTGTTTTATAGTAGTGTACGTGTACATTTTAAAAATAAAAAAACTATTTTGACTGTGAAACATCAGTCTGCTTTTTTGTGTCAGGCTCAAAGTGTATACTGTGCCCACTTGCACCACTCATATCTTGTTTAATAGTAGTGTAAGTGTACATTTAAAAAAAAAAACTTTTTGGACTGTGAAACATCAGTCTGCTTTTTTGTGTCAGGCTCACAGCGTATACTGTGCCCACTTGCCCAGTGCCACCACTCATATCTTGTTTAATAGTAGTGTAAGTGTACATTGAAAAATAAAAAAAATCTATTTTGACTGTGAAACATCAGTCTGCTTTTTTGTGTCAGGCTCACAGTGTATACTGTGCCCACTTGACCAGTGCCACCACTCATATTATCTTGTTTAATAGTAGTGTAAGTGTACATTTTAAAAATAAAAAAAATATTTTGACTGTGAAACATCAGTCTGCTTTTTTGTGTCAGGCTCACAGCGTATACTGTGCCCACTTGTCCAGTGCCACCACTCACATTATCTTGTTTAATGGTAGTGTAAGTGTACATTTAAAAAAAAAAAAACTATTTTGACTGTGAAACATCAGTCTGCTTTTTCGTGTCAGGCTCACAGCGTATACTGTGCCCACTTGACCAGTGCCACCACTCATATTATCTTGTTTAATAGTAGTGTAAGTGTAAATTTTAAAAATAAAAAAACTATTTTGACTGTGAAATATCAGTCTGCTTTTTTGTCTCAGACTCACAGCGTATACTGTGCCCACTTGTCCAGTGCCACCACTCATATTATCTTGTTTAATAGTAGGGGTAAGTGTACATTTAAAAAAAAAAACTATTTTGACTGTGAAACATCAGTCTGCTTTTTTGTGTCAGGCTCACAGCGTGATTCCCTTTGGCCATAAAATAATACCCAGTGTTAGGCCACGTACTATGAACACGAAAAGTTCTGATGAAATAGTTGACTTTATAACACAGGACACCCAATCTTCTACAGCTTCCGTTCATAAACTTGATGCACTATCCTCCTCCAGCTTAGCTTCGGGCACCTCTCAACTTACCACTCGCCCGCCTGCTGCCACCACCAACACTAGCACCACAGCCGCCTCACTTGATCTGTCAGAGGAGTTATGTACACCTCAGTGTGAAGAAATGAGTGATGCGCAACCATCATTGACAGAGGATGTAGATAACTGTGATATGTCTCAGTCAGGCAGCATTACAGACATGGACGACGTGTGATGATGATGATGATGTTGTACCCGCCGTTGCTTCCGTTGTTGAGTTGTCAGATACAAGTGAAGGGGTTGATGATGACGATGCGTCCGTGGATGTCACATGGGCGCTCAGTAGAAGAGAAGAACAGGGGGAAAGTTCAGATGGGAGACAGAGAGGAGCAGGAGGAGGAGACAATTTGGAAGCAGGGGGAGGTCATCACAAGGAGCTAGTGGCACAGTCAGACAGCATGCATCGCCACCCGGGGTCAGCCAGACAGCACGCCTGCTTTTGCCACCACCAGAATGCCGTCATCGCAGAGCTCAGCAGTGTGGCATTTTTTTATGTGTCTGCCTCTGACAACAGCAATGCCATTTGCAACCGTGCCAAAAGAAACTGAGTAGTGGGAAGTCTAACACCCACCTAGGTACAACTGCTTTGCGAAGGCACATGATCTCACATCGCAAACACCTATGGGATGAACACATGAGGACAAGCAGCACACAAACTCAAAGCCGCCATCCTCCTCCTGGTCCAGCATCTTCAGCCACGTCAACCACTGCTGTGCTCCTTGCCCCCTCTCAACCATCCGCCAATCTGTCTCTCTTCCGGAGCAGTTCCTGCTTATCTGCCCACAGTCAGGTGTCTGTCAAGGACATGTTTGAGCATAAAAAAAAGCCAATGTCACCAAGTCACCCCCTTGCCTGGCGTCTGACAGCTGGCTTGTCTGAACTCTTAGCCCGCCAGCTTTTACCATACAAGCTGGTGGAGTCTGAAGCGTTTAAAAAATTTGTAGCTATTGGGACACCGCAGTGGAAGGTACCCGGCCGAAATTCCTTTGCACAAAAGGCAAACCCCAACCTGTACTCGATTGAGCGAAAGGAAGTAATGGCATGTCTGGCACATGTTGGGGCAAGGGTCCATCTGACCATTGATAGCTGGTCTGCAAAGTATGGTCAGGGCAGGTATATCACTTACACTGCGCATTGGGTAGACGGCTGCTAAGCATGGAATTCCTGGCTCTGCAGAGGAGTTGGTGACACCACCACAACTTGCAGGCAGGCCTGCTGCCACCTCCTCTACTCCTCCTACTCCATCCTCTTCCATAACCTCCTCGGCTGAGTCCTCTTCTGCTGCTGCGTCTTGCTCCACATCAACGGCACCCCCCCAGCTCCCCAGGTACTATTCCACATCCCGGATACGGCAGTGTCACGCTGTCTTGGGGTTGACTTGCCTGAAAGCAGAGAGTCACAACGCAACAGCACTCCTGTCCGCCCTGAATGCACAGGTGGATCAGTGGCTGACTCCGAACCAACTGGAGATCCTCAAAGTGGTTTCTGACAACGGAAGTAATTTGGTGGCGGCATTGAAATTGGGCAAGTTGACACATGTGCCGTGCATGGCACATGTGTGTAATCTGATTGTACAACGCTTTTTGCATAAGTACCCAGGCTTATAGGACATCCTGAAGCAGGCCAGGAAGGTGTGTGGCCATTTCAGGCGTCCCTACACGGCCATGGCGCACTTGTCAGATATCCAGCGGCGAAACAACCTGCCAGTGAGGCACTTGATTTGCGACAGCCCGACACGTTGGAATTCCACACTCCTAATGTTCGACTGCCTGCTCCAACAAAAAAAAGCCATTAACGAGTATTTGTATGACCGGGGCGCTAGGACAGCCTCTGGGGAGCTTGGAATTTTTTTGCCATGTTACTGGACACTCATGCGCAATGCCTGTAGGCTCATGCATCCTTTTGAGGAGGTGACAAACCTAGTCAGTCGCACCGAAGGCACCATCAGCGACATCATACCATTTGTTTTCTTCCTGGAGCGTGCCCTGCGAAGAGTGCTGGATCAGGCCGTAGATGAGCGTGAAGAGGAAGAGTTGTGGTCTCCATCACCACCAGAAACAGCCTTATCAGCATTGCTTGCTGGACCAGCGGCAACACAGGAAGAGGATTGTGAGGAAGAGGAGTCAGAGGAGGAATGTGGCTTTGAGGAGGAGGAGGAAGACCAAGCACAACAGGCATCCCAAGGTGCTCGTTGTCAACTATCTGGTACCCGTGGTGTTGTATGTGGCTGGGGGGAAGAAGATACCTTCAGTGAGATCAGTGAGGATGAGGAACGGTACATGAGTAGCTCGGCATCCAACCTTGTGCAAATGGGGTCTTTCATGCTGTCGTGCCTGTTGAGGGACACTCGTATAAAAAAGCTGAAGGAGAACGAACTGTACTGGGTGTCCACGCTACTAGACCCCCCGGTATAAGCATAAAGTGACTGAAATGTTACCAAATTCCCGCAAGTCGGAAAGGATGGAGCAGTTTAAAAATAAATTAAAAATTATGCTTTACATAGCGTATAAGGGTGATGTCACAGCACAATGGGAATCTAACAGGGGGAGAGGTGAAAGTAATACTCCTCCTCCCACGACCACGCCGGCAAGGACAGACCGCTTTACAGACGTGTTGTTGATGGAGGACATGCGGAGCTTTTTAACTCCTATGCATCGCCACAGCCCTTAGGGATCCAGCCTCAGAGAACGACTCAACCAACAGGTAGCAGACTACCTCGCCTTAACTGCAGATCTCGACACTCTGAGGAGCGATGAACCCCTTGACTACTGGGTGTGCAGGCCTATAGCCTGAGCTATCCCAATTTGCAATCGAACTTCTGGCCTGCCCTGCTTCAAGTGTCCTGTCAGAAAGGACCTTCAGTGCCGCAGGAGGTATTGTCACTGAGAAGAGAAGTCGCCTAGGTCAAAAAAGTCTTGATTACCTCACCTATATTAAAATGAATGAGGGATGGATCCCGAAGGGACTGACATTGGGCGATACATTCGAGTAAAAAAGGCCTAATGAGATGAGCTGCCTTGGGCTAAAAATGGTCCACACGCTGCTGTATTTTATCTTCTAATGTCGGATGACTTGCGTGACTTATCCACCCAACAACTAGGGTTCAAGCCACAATGTTTTAGGGCACTTTCTATCTGTCAAACAAACATCCATTTTTCTAGCCGCTGCTACAGCAGCGGCTGCAACAATACCTAATTTTTCAGGCATGTGTACATGCCTAATTTTTCTTGCCTCTGGTGTTGCACAGTGGCTTCAAAACCCAAACCAAAAAAAGGTACATAACAGGGATTAAACTGCTAAGAATAGTACTACTTAACACACCACTCATATCTGGTGGCACAGTAGATTGCACGTGCAGTGCCCCAAATTTGAAGTAGGAGGACCGACCAAGCATCTTTTTCCATCTCCCGGTTCCTAAAATCCATGCCATATACACATCCCCTGATAGGGTACACCGCAGTGGAAGGTACACGGCCGAAATTTCTTTGCACAAAATGCAATCCCCAATCTGTACTCGATTGTGCAAAAGGAAGTAACCTTACCATGGGTCCCAGACCGCACGTCTTGTAATTCTCTGTCTGGGAAATTATCTATCAAATCTATCTATTTATCTATCAAATCTATCTATCTATCTATCATATCTATCTAATGTATCTATTGCATCTATTGATCTATCTATCTAATCTATGTATCTTTCTATCTATCTATCAAATCTATCTCGTGGCCAGACCGACCAAGCATCTTTTTCCATCTCCCGGTTCATAAAATCCATGTCATATACACGTACCCTGATAGGGGACATAACAGGTATTAAACTGATAAGAATAGTACTACTTGACAGACCACTCATATCTGTTGGCACAGTAGATTGCACGAGGTGCTCTGACAAAATGCAGAAGGACATTTTGCAGACGGACATTTGGCAGACGGACATTTGACCGACAGACAGAAAGCTAAAGAATGTTCTGATTTCGGCCGAGGGCAGATACGTTCCAGAGTGCTCTGTTCTAATCCGAGCCTCAGGCGCCGCAACTGCCTCTCGGAACCTTACCATGGGTCCCAGACCGCACGTCTTGTAATTCTCTGTCTGGGAAATTATCCATCTATCAAATCTATCTATTTATCTATCAAATCTGTCTATTTATCTATCAAATCTATCTATCATCAAATGTATCTATTGCATCTATTGATCTATCTATCTAATCTCTGTATCTATCTATCTTGTGGCTGGACCGACCAAGCATCTTTTTCCATCTCCCGGTTTCTAAAATCATCTCTGGGTTCCTAAAATCAATGCCATACCTGTACTCTATTGTGGAAAAGGAAGTAATGGCATATGGGGTCTTTCATGCTGTCGTGCCTGTTGAGGGACCCTCGTATAAAAAGGCTGAAGGAGAATGACCTGTACTGGGTGTCCAAGCATCTTTTTCCATCTCCCGGTTCCTAAAATCATCTCCGGGTTCCTAAAATCGATGCCATACCTGTACTCGATTGTGCAAAAGGAAGTAATGGCATATGGGGTATTTCATGCTGTCATGACTGTTGAGGGACCCTCGTCTAAAAAGGCTGAAGGAGAATGACCTGTACTGGGTGTCCAAGCATTTTTTTCCATCTCCTGGTTCCTAAAATCATCTCCGGGTTCCTAAAATCGATGCCATACCTGTACTCGATTGTGCAAAAGGAAGTCATGGCATATGGGGTCTTTTATGCTGTCATGCCTGTTGAGGGTTGGGGACCCTGGTATAAAAAGGCTGAAGGAGAATGACCTGTACTGGGTGTCCAAGCATCTTTTTCCATTTCCCGGTTCCTAAAAATTATCTCCGGGTTCCTAAAAATGATGCCATACCTGTACTCGATTGTTCAGAAGGAAGTCATGGCATATGCGGTCTTTCATGCTGTCGTGCCTGTTGAGGGTCGGGGACCCTCGTATAAAAAGGCTGAAGGAGAATGCCCTGTACTGGGTGTCCAAGCATCTTTTTCCATTTCCCAGTTCCTAAAAATTATGCCATACCTGTACTCGATTGTGCAAAAGAAAGTAATGGCATTTGGGGTCTTTCATGCTGTCGTACCTGTTGAGGGTCGGGGATCCACGTATAAAAAGGCTGAAGGAGAACGACCTGTACTGGGTGTCCAAGCATCTTTTTCCATCTCCCGGTTCCTAAAAATTATCTCCGGGTTCCTAAAATCGATGCCATACCTGTACTCGATTGTGCAAAAGAAAGTAATGGCATATGGGGTCTTTCATGCTGTCATGTCTGTTGAGGGTCGGGAACCCTCGTATAAAAAGGCTGAAGGAGAACGACCTGTACTGGGTGTCCAAGCATCTTTTTCCATCTCCGGTTCCTAAAAATTATCTCCGGGTTCCTAAAATCGATGCCATAACTGGACTCGATTGTGCAAAAGGAAGTAATGGCATATGGGGGTCTTTCATGCTGTCGTGCCTGTTGAGGGTCGGGGACCCTCGTATAAAAAGGCTGAAGGAGAACGACCTGTACTGGGTGTCCAAGCATCTTTTTCCATCTCCCGGTTCCTAAAATCCATGCCATATACACGTCCCCTGATAGGGGTCGTAACAGGGATTAAACTGATAAGAATAGTACTAGTTAACACAACCCTCCGATCTGGTGGCACAGTAGATTGCAAGCGGTGCTCTGACAAAATGCAGAAGGACATTTGGCAGACGGACATTTGGCCGACGGACAGAAAGCTAAAATATGTTCCGATTTCGGCCGAGGGCAGATACACAGAGTGCTCTGTTCTAATCAGAGCCTTGGGCGCCGCAACTGCCTCTGGGAACCTTACCATGGGTCCGAGGCCGCCTGTCTTGTAATTCTCTGTCTGGGAAATTATCTATCTATCGTATCTATCATCAAATGTATCTATTGCATCTATTGATCTATCTATCTAATCTATGTATCTATCTATCTATCTATCTCGTGGCCGGACCGACCAAGCATCTTTTTCCATCTCCCGGTTCCTAAAATCATCTCCGGGATCCTAAAATCGATGCCATATACACGTCCCCTGATAGGGCATGTAACAGGGATTAAACTGATAAGAATAGTACTAGTTAACGCACCACTCCTATCTGGTGGCACATTAGATTACACGTGAAGTGCCCCAAATTGGAACTTGGAAGTAGGAGGACCGACCAAGCATCTCATCTCTGTGTGATTCCTGTTCTTGTAGGACAGTTAATGGGTCAGTCATGTTGCACAGCTCCTAAATGTGACAAATCTTCCTGGTTAGCTCGTCGTTCTCTTTTTCCCAGGTGCTGGATCAGATCAGAGATTGTGAGTAAAACCTGCTCCTGCTGCAGGATGATCTCACTCAGGACTCGCTTCTCTAGGTCTTCCAGCTGTTTCCTGATGTCCCTAATCAGGGCAGTGAGTCTCTCTGTTACACCAGCTGCTATCTCTTGCACCCCTCTCCTGTGCTTCTGCAGACTCTGGACTCTTTTCTCAGTCTCCTCTCTCTTTGTGGTCAGTTTCTGCAGAACATTTCTCAGTTTCTTTTTCTTCTTCTCAGAAGCCTCATTCAGCAGCTCGACCTGGTGTCCCCTGTGCTCTCCGGCCAGGGAGCAGGACACACAGATACAGGCAGCATCCTCAGTGCAGTATATAATAGGAGCATCTTGTGGGTGGAGCATTTTCTGTTACCCCAGGAAGTGATTGCACGCGCAGTGACATCAGTGAGGACAAGGAACGGGACATGGCTATTAGCTTGGTTTCCAACCTTGTGCAAATGGGGAGTTTGCGGTTGTGCAAATGGACTGTTTGCGGTTGTTTGAGGTGCGTTAAACGGGGAGTTTGGTCTGTCACTGTGAAGCGGGACTAACCCTTACACTACCTGAAAGATACAACATCATACCTGATGTTTTAAAGCACGTTATTCCAAACAATTTAGGAATTTTAGGTGATTTATGCCCTTTATGGCTTAAAACCAGACTCTGCATCAACTATGTAATTTTCCATGGGAGTTTTGCCATGGATCCCCCTCCGGCATGCCACAGTCCAGGTGTTAGTCCCCTTGAAACAACTTTTCCATCACTTTTGTGGCCAGAAAGAGTCCCTGTGGGTTTTAAAATTCACCTGCCTATTGAAGTCAATGGCGGTTCGCCCGGTTCGCCCGTTTGTAAACTTTTGCGGAAGTTCACGTTCGCTGTTTGCGAACGCAAAATTTTATGCTCTCGACATCACTACTCATGGATGACTGCTCCAGTGGTAGTTAGAAAGGAGTAACTGAAAGCTGTGTAGTAGGTGGTTCCAGTCAGGTGATCAGCTGACGACTCAGCCTGCATAGGTCAGAAGCAGGCAGAAAGACACAGAGTGCCTAAAAGAAAGTCCTGTAACAAGGTAAGACAAGCTGCAACTCTAATGGTTAAGAAAACTTAGGAATGAGTTTCAACAATATGGAAACGCTCAGAGCTTTAATATTCAAGCCATGAAGTTTAGAGTGGGAAGGCTTAAATATCCGTCACAAGGTGGGAGGTGATAGTTCTTAAAAGTGTATTACACATCTTCATCCAGGAGCAAGCCCGTGTGGATCGGAGATAACCGCGGAACTGAAGACCTTGGACTGCGGAGCCATGAAGCGTGGAGTATCCTCTTCGTACGATCACTGCCGCATACTGAGGATTGAATGCAAGGTACATGTTTAAAAATTGCGTCATTTGCATTCATATTGGCTGATTTGGATCTTCAAATTTAAATCAGCCAATAGGATGAGAGCTACTGAAATCCTATTGGCTGATTTGAATTTGAAGATCCAAATCAGCCAATAGGAATGCAAGTGACGCCATTTTTAAACACATATCTTTTATTCAATCCTCAGTGTGCGGCGGTGATCTACAAAGAGGATCCTCCACGTTCCATGGCTCCGCGGTTCAAGGTCTTCAGTTCCATGTCAAATCCGCTCCGTGCTGGCTTGGTCCTGGATGAAGATGGAAGATCTCACCGGCTCCAAGAAGATTTAACCACAGCCTGGAAGAGGACCTTCTCTGCCGGACTTCAGGAATGGTGAGTACGTATTTAGGGCTTAGAGATAGGTTTATTTTATTTTTTTAGGGATTTTGGGCACTGAAAAAGAGTTGAATGCTCATGGGATATTCCTCTATCAGGCCAAACTTGGCCAGTAGTCTTCTTATCCCGGCATCAAGTGGAAAGATAGGAAATATCCTAGAGCAGAGAGAGTTTGTAAATGAGGTAAGTAGTACTCACAGTAGGCAGGACAGTCCTTGGCAGCAACAGGAAGACAATCCAGCAGTATAGCAGTTTAGGGGTAAATCAATAGAAGGACCAGGAACAGGCAGGAGTTAGCAACAAAAGGAAATCCAGCAGTATAACAATTCAGGGGTAAACCAATAGAAGGACCAGACAGACAGAGTTCAGTAACAGTATAGCAATCCAACAGTTCAGGGGTTAAGCAGACAGAGTGGTCAGACAGGCAGAGTTCAGCAACAGTATAGCAATCCAGCAGTTCAAGGGTTAAGCAAGTAGAGTGGTCAGACAAGCAGAGTTCAGCAACAATATAGCAATCCAGCAGTTCAGGGGTTAAGCAGGCAAAGTGGTCAGACAAGCAGATTTTAGCAACAATATAACTGTCCAGCATAAAGCAATACAATACCCAGGAGAACACTAAGCAACACCTGTACTTGGGCAGTGAAGATAGTAAGTGACAGACTTACATAGGCACAGGATCCCCGTCACAGGAGATCAGGGCCAGCTTTAGAAGGGGAGAAAGGAGAGATGTGCTGTGATGACGTCATCGCCGCACGCTCACAAGAACCACCACATACCTGGCAACAGCCAGAGCAACAACCGCCACGTCCCTAGCAACAGCCAGAGCAGAACGGCGTGACAAAGGGCAGTAAAAGAGCTGAATGACCTTTTAAGGACAATATCCATACAAATGCCCCTATAGGGGCAATGGGTAGTTAAGGATTTTTTAGTGTTAGTTTTTTTTTATTTTGGGGGGTTTGGTGGGTGGGGGTTTTTACTGTTATAGAAGGGACTTAGTTTAGTAAAAGAGGTGTTTAACTTAGGGCAATGCCCTACAAAGGGCGCTTTTAAGGGCTATTGGTAATTTAGATTAGGGACTATTTTTATTTTGGGGGGCTTTTTTATTTTCATAGGGATTAGGTTAAAAAAAAAATATTTTGGATAATTTGGTTTATTTTTTTCTGTAATTTTAAGCCTTTTTTGTTGTAATTTTTAGATTTAATTATTGTATTTCAATCTTAGGTTTAATTTTTAAATTTATGTTAGGATTTTTATTTTAATTGTAATTTAGGATTTTTAAAATTAATGTAATGGGTTTAATTTAGGGGATGTTAGGTTAGGTGGCTTAGTGATTAGTTATTTGCGTTGTGGGGCATGGCGTATTAGGGGTGAATAGTTTTAATAGCTAGTTTGCATTTGGGGGCATGGTGGATTAGGGTTAATAGTTTTAATAGCTAGTTTGCATTGTGGGGCATGGCAGATTAGGGGTTAACAGTTTTAATAGCTAGTTTGCATTTGGGGGCATGGCGGATTAGGGTTAATAGTTTTAATAGCTAGTTTGCATTGTGGGGCATGACAGATTAGGGGTTAACATTTTTAATAGCTACTTTGCATTGTGGGGCATGGCAAATTAAGGGTTAATAGTTTAAATCGCTAGTTTGCGTTGTGGGGGCATTGTGAATTAGGGGTTAATAGTTTTAATAGCTAGTTTGCGTTGTGGTACATGGCGGTTTAGAGGTTAATACATTTATTATAAGTTGCGATGTTGGGGGGATGGCGGATAGAGGGGTTTTGACATGTCGGGTTAGATTTCAATGGGATAAAGGTCTCATAAACCACCTTTTTCCTATTTTACACCTAGTTGAGCTGTTACACCTAGTTGAGCTGTTACACCTAGTTGAGCTGGGTATAATTTTTGTTACTGTATCGGCAGCCTCCGACAGTGTATTATCAGTTTGCGCAGGCTTTGGAAACTGTGTATAATTTAAAGATTAGCGGGTTCTGATACTTTGTATGGGACACGATAATGTTTTCGTCAGCCGTAGTCTGGTTGCCGAAATTCAATTATAACGGGCTGTTGGAAGTAGTCTGTGAACGATATTGCTTCCAACAGCTTATTTAACGGTTTGCGAGCGCACGCAAACCGAATTATGGCTCAATGGAAACGAGTCCATAGTAGGCCTCTATATTTACATATTTACATTTTACCGGGCTCCTGTAATTGTAATACCTGTACCTAATGCTTGTGAGGAATTTGTTCTTGTCCATTGAACTCAATGTACACACATTATCATTCTTCTGTAACTGATCCCTTACTAATCGCTTTCAAGGTATAATGATTCTCATTACTGTTTGTTTGCTTATACAGCCACATTTAGTACGTCACTTCAATCCTCAAGTTATTATAGATATGACAGTCATTTTAAAATTGATTTTATTTGTTAGGAAATCGTCTCCTACCGAGACAAGAAAGAGGTAATTACAAATGAAGTGATGTCAATCAAATAACACAGTGTTCTATCATTTTTTTGTATTGTATAGGCAAGCTTTATGAAACGTGAGAACATTATATATCATGAAAGTATCCTTTTTTTTTAATTTATGTATTATTTTTATTGTTAACACGAATTTCACAACATTGAAGTAGCATACAAAGGTACTTGTTTTCGGCATATATTTGATGTACATGTAACTGATCATATCTGAGAAAGGGGTCAAGTCCTTCTTTGGAACCTGACTCATTAATCCTTATTCTCAATAGTCCGTTTGAACAGGCTGTATGTAGAGTCAGGCTTCCATTACATATAATAATGTTTCAATGCAAACAAGATATATTATTAACATTTGTAAATAAATCAAAAGTAACTAATTGAAAAGGTTTCCTCTAAGGCATATAAAAGTAAAAAAGAATCTTTGGTGTTAGTATCCTTTTAATACAGCACTAATAATTTTTAATATGACTTGAAAAATCTTTATCAATTATTACATGTAGTGCTTCTAACGTGATTAGTAAGCTCTGATGTCAATCATGTAAACATATTTTGATTGGCTCTAAATTAAAGGGAAATGAAACCCAATATTTTCCCTTCATGATTCAGATAGAGCATACACTTTTAAACAACTTTCTAGTTGACTTCTATTATCTAATTTGCTTAGTTCTCTTGGTATCCTTTGTTTAAAAGTATGTCTAGGTATGCTAAGGAGCTGAGAACTAGCTGCTGATAGGTTGCTGCACACATAAACGTCTTGTCATTGGCTTTCCAATATGTTCAGTTAGCTGCTAGCAATGCATTACTGCACCAAGAGAATGAAGCAAAAGTAAAATTATGCCTAAAGAATGGGTGTTATCCTTGCAACATATAGTGGGAGTACATACCGGATGGTTGTTTCTGTACACTACAGCAGTCTTCTCTGTGCAACACATTTGGATAAAGCTACGCTAATTTCTAATTTTCTAAAGTATTGTTGTTTTATGTATCATTGCTTTTATATGTATTGATATTTTAACATATTGGTATTAAGTGTTTATTCTTTAACTTGTTTGACTCTATCGCCTATTTTTTAATTCAGATTATAGGGGAGTCACTATAGGAGAATTGTTTTTACTTTTGCTTGAAAAGTTATGACTCTTGGATTGTTTGTGTTTATGACATAATCTTGCTTTTAACCCACATGTCTATGTAATTGACATTTACTTTTTAACATATTTTTTTATTATTATTAAGGTGCTATATTTCAGGCACACTTTAGAATTGAGGTTGAGATAATTTGAGTAACATCATATGTGCAGGACATTATTGAAGTATTGGGGAACATAAACAACTTGGCACTGCAAATGTGGAATCACTATACATACCCATGAATAGGGGTTAAAGTAGTTCAATACTTTCTGGAAACTATATCTGAGGAGGAGCAACAACAAGATGAATTTGTGTTTACATTTTTTATTTTTTTCCTAGAAAACAACGGGTTTGTGTTTCATAATCTGTTTTATTTGCAGACAAGATAGAGGGGATTGGAACAGCTTGTGCTCCCACATATGACAATTTATTTTGAGGTGGTGGGAACATTAGATAGTGTTCTTGAACAATTTTCGGATAAGATGTTTTCAACTGGGAAGGCCCTGGGTAGGAATCGCAGTGCTTTCTTAAGACATTGAACAACAACAACAACCAATTGAACATCAAATTAACTTTCATAAACATAAATCATATTGAGATACATACATATACATATCTAAAGATGAATATGTATTTAGGTGCATATGTATTTGTGTATTTATATGTGTATTTATGTATTTACAGACATATATACACATATAAACACATAAATACATATGTACTCATATATAGGCATATATATATATATATATATATATATATGTATATATATATATATATATGTATATATATATATATGTATGTATATTTATATATATATATATATATATATATATATATATATATATATACTTAAGGGGCAAACCTCCTATTCCGTCTTAAATTAATCTAGACTTACTCAAAATAAATACACAACACATATGTATGTGGGGAAAAAGACCGGTCACGGTCGCATTTATTAACCTAACCTTTATAACGGCTAAATGCCGCATCAGGCAACTTTCAATTTTATAACTTGTAACAAGTTCAGCAAAAAATTGGTGGCGGCATCTACTCCTTATCCTAACCCCTACTGACAGCCGGCCCGGACCCCCCAATCGGGGGACTGCAGCGCAGCACGGGTTGCTTGCGCCCAAAATGGCAGAGAGAGATAGTTGCAGAACTGTAGAGATCTTCAACCAAAGATTAGTAAGGGGGAGGACCCCCCAGGCCGGCACCCGGCAGGCGTCCCTCCCCCATCCAAGGGTGTCACTCAAATCTCTCTCTACCCGCTTCGGGGGACCGAGCCGACCGCCAGCTAGGGCACACAATTCCAGCCCGAGAAGGCACCCACGCCTGACGAGTCGTAAAAACACGCCAATCCGTGGTGGAAACTAAAAATTACAAGACTTGGACTTACTGGGCTGGCTCACATAAACCTACCCGGGCCGCGTCTGACTAAGCCCTGAATTATACTAATATGCCGCATCTCCTCTCTCTGGGCTGGGCGGGTGGGAAGTTCTTCTTGAAGTCTGTGCACTGGAACAAAGAGGCCGGATCTACTGCAACAAGAACCTTTAAAGGTGAGTAGAAAACCCCCGCCCCCCTCATTGCAACATTGTTTCACCTAGAACCATCCAGACTTCAAGTCCCTTGCCCCTTAATTTTGCTACAGGCCCACTAGAGGGCCCTCCACTTCCATAAGGGGCAAACCTCCTATTCCGTCTTAAATTAATCTAGACTTACTCAAAATAAATACACAACACATATGTATGTGGGGAAAAAGACCGGTCACGGTCGCATTTATTAACCTAACCTTTATAACGGCTAAATGCCGCATCAGGCAACTTTCAATTTTATAACTTGTAACAAGTTCAGCAAAAAATTGGTGGCGGCATCTACTCCTTATCCTAACCCCTACTGACAGCCGGCCCGGACCCCCCAATCGGGGGACTGCAGCGCAGCACGGGTTGCTTGCGCCCAAAATGGCAGAGAGAGATAGTTGCAGAACTGTAGAGATCTTCAACCAAAGATTAGTAAGGGGGAGGACCCCCCAGGCCGGCACCCGGCAGGCGTCCCTCCCCCATCCAAGGGTGTCACTCAAATCTCTCTCTACCCGCTTCGGGGGACCGAGCCGACCGCCACAAGAGAACAGCTCCCTGCCCTCTTGCCGCCACCACATACACACATAACCAGCATTAACTCAATAACTTACTTAACATGTAACACTGACATAAAACACAACTGTCTCAAACTTCATAAAACTGATAGCAAACTCCTCCTAATGTCTGCTAGAAAAATGTCAATCCCAGCGTCCGCCAGGTGAACACCGTCTGAACGGTATAACTCCTTCTTGTCGGCTGTAATTGAGTCATGCCGAATCACAAAGCCGCCCAATGCCGTGACCGCTCTCCCTACTTCCCGGTTGACTTTTTTCTTGACATTATATGCCGCCCTTTGTGTCACAATATGTCTCCATCGCAGCCGTGCAACCACGTTGGACCACCCTACTTGCACACCTTGGAGCCAAGCATACACCCATCGCAAATCAGACACCATCTTTCTGATCAGATCCAACACCGGGACAGCACCCAAGTCATTGCCTCCCACATGCAAAATTACAATCTGAGGCTTCCCCCACCTCCTGTGAGCATCCTGAAGGAGTGCTGGCAAATCATCCCAAGCCAATCCCCTGCGGCCCAACCAACGCACATTGGCCCTTGACCACGGAATTCCCAGCTGCTGCCCATCTGGTAACCTCAACGCCCTGATGGCCGCCCAATGAATAAATGAGTGGCCCACTATCCAAACACGTGATGAAGGGGTATTCCCGCCTGAAAGGACATGACATAAATGCTGAGCAACACTCATACAAATCGCCCACCCCTTCAGACCTAAGAAGCCCGAGAGAGCTCCCTTCTCAACCCTCCCACGCCCTAAAAGCCCGTCTGACTAGTGTTGAGTGACCTGTCCTGTTGTTTGTTCCGACCCCTGTGAATTCTTCACCGGCCGAATATACAACTTATACCTGCCCGACTTCCAGCGACCCAGCCGCTGAATTTCCTTGCCTGAAGTCCCACCCGCAGCAGCCGACGTCGCAGCCCCAATTCGAAATGAGTGAGACCCTATATTAGCAGGGTCCAACCCGGCCATCTTCGCTGTTCTCGCCAGAACCCTGCGGAACTGGAAGGCAGATAAGGATGACCCATCCTCATGTACAAGTAGCTGCATCGGACCCGCCGGGCGCACTGCGCAGAACTTATCGAAGTTCCATACTGGGCAACACACCTCCTCCTCTGACCTGCCCAAGCATAACCATGCTCCTTTTCCTGCTTGGTCCGTTTTAGACCTAGGAATGAGCAACATAAGGCCATTCTCCACTGGCCGTACATTTTTCCACAGGATACCGCCAGCGCCACCAGAACACGATGACGCCACTAGCTCCCCAATCCTAAGTGCCCCCGCAAACGCCAACGCAAATGCCGCGCGGAACAACAAAACTTCATACTCAGAGGAGCATACCTCCCCCAAGCATCCCATCAACGCCCGCAAACGAGAAGGTGTGATGGGCTCCCTGTGGTCAGGAGGGCGAGGGTCAACGCGACCCCATCCCTTCAGTACCTGCCTAACAAGGAATGACCCCGAAAAATCCTGAATGCCAAACGTTCTATTAAAGAACGCCATTGCAGCCAGCCTACTTTGTGCAGCCAATCTAGAGGTCCCCCCTTTCCGCAAACTAGCCAGCCACTCTAAGACCTGTACCTGCGATGCCTTGTGCACCCCAAACCCTTGATTATCAGCAAAACGTTCCCACACCCTCCAGTGACTCACATAGGTCGTCCATGTCTTAGGCGCCACTGAAGCCCGAATCAAAGGGATAACAGTTTCCCAGCCTCTGCCATCTGCCAAAGAAAAGGAGGGCATGTCAAGCCATTCTGCTCTGCCTGAGGGGCAACCTGCCTAAATAAATCCCAATTAAACCTAGACAATGCATCTGCAACCACATTGTGGACGCCCGGGACGTGACGTGCCACAAAGCAAATGTTAAGCTGCAAGCAGCGCAGCACCAAGTGCCGAAGGTAAGTTACTACCCTCGGGGAAGAAGCCGATAACCTGTTGATGGCGTATACAACGCTCATATTATCTGACCAAAAAACTACAGATTTGTTGGCCAGCGCTGGACCCCACAGTTCAATTGCTACCACAATGGGAAACAGCTCCAACAGCGTCAGGTTCCTGTTAAGGCCAGCAGAAACCCACTCACTAGGCCAAGGAGCGGCGCTCCACGCCCCGTTCAAGTAAGCCCCATATCCATGGCTACCTGCTGCGTCTGTAAACAGATGCAACGCCTGGTTAGACTCTGGCTCTTCCTGCCAAATACAGACACCATTAAACCGACTCAAAAATTCTTCCCAAACAGCTAAGTCATCCCTCATGTCCTGCGACACTTTAAAACGCCGCGCCCCGACGCGAGGACCCCGTAATTGCTCTTCCAACCGTCTGTTGAAAACCCTACCCATGGGAATAACCCTACCGGCAAAATTCAGCATACCAAGCAGGGATTGCAGATCTTTTTTGGACACCCAATTTGCCCTTTTTACTGCTTCAACAGCCCCCAACAAGCGCACCACTTTGTCGCCTGGAAGCCGACATACCTCAGCCACCGTATCAATTTCTATACCTAGAAATGTGAGACAAGTGCACGGGCCCTGCGTCTTATCTGACGCCAAAGGGACACCAAACCTGCCCATCATGTCATGCATGACCTCCATTAGGACCCTACATTCTGAGGTGTCCGCACGCCCTACCAAAAGAAAGTCATCCAAGTAGTGGGCCACGGCCCCACCACCCGACGCCTTCCATATCACCCAGTGAAGAAACGTACTGAAACTTTCAAATAGGGCACATGACAACGAGCAACCCATGGGTAAGCAACGGTCAACATAAAATTCCCCTTCAAATTTCATGCCCATTAGCACGAAGGCCGACGGGTGCAAAGGGAGAAGCCTAAACGCTGACTCAATGTCCAGCTTAGCCATCAAAGCCGCATGACCCTCACCTCTGACCAATGCCAGTGCCTCATCAAAGGACTGGTAGTGCACCGAACTAAGCTCGGTGTCGATGGCATCATTCACAGATGCCCCTTTGGGGTAAGACAAGTGGTGTATAAGCCGAAACTTGCCTGAATCCTTCTTTGGTACAACCCCCAATGGAGACACCACCAGGTCCGGGAGGGGGTTAGCCTTGAAGGGGCCCACAACTCTCCCCAAGGCCAATTCTTTAGCTAACTTAGTCCTAACCACACCTGGAAGCTCATAGGCTGATTTCAGGTTCCTGTGTAACGAGGAACCCACCACCCGGCCCGACACAGGTATCCTAAACCCATCCGACAAACCCCGGCGGATTAGTTCGGCTACTCCCCTGTCCGGGTACTGTGCCAGCCACACTGTCATGGCCTCAAGCCTAAGAGGCGTTGGGGCCCTTGTTACCAGGGGCCCCTCTTTGGGACTGTTTGTCTCCGCCAACCTCTCTCTTCTTGTTGCAATCAATTCCTGGGTGTGGGCCGCCGCAGAACTTGCAGATGTGACGAAAGGAGCAATTTGCCCCCCTGTCACACTGCTTGTCCTGAAACTTCCAGCATTCCCGTCCGCGTCTCTTCGGACGCGGGGTGCCAGGCCGCCCAGGGCCGGTCCGCGGGCCCGTTGTCTGGCCCGCTTGACCTTCCAACCCCAATTTGGACCACAGGTATAAATCCTGCGTCCCAAAGTGGAGCATAGGGTTCCCTACCATCTTTCTACGAAAGGCCATGTCATATTCGCGCCACGCCCCTTCCCTGAACCTGGCATGGACATCATCTATAGTGTCTTCATATTTAAAGAGGTTATGTCCTTGCGTCTGCCATTTATCCAAATAGCAGGTTGCGAGGACTCTGAAGCACCTCTGCCATTCTTCATATGTTTCCGGCCTTTGGACCTTCTTAGGGCCCGTGCCATCAGCTGCCCGCTCTTTCGCGCGACATGCTTCAGGTGAAAGTTCAAAGATGTTCACATAGCGACCATCTTGAATCCTTTTTACCACCTTCGCCTTGAGGTGCCCATAAAGGGAGTGAACCAAGCACGGGTAAGTATCACCTTGCGAGGCCACTCTCCTTGTCACTGGCACCCCCAAGGGGGGCTGTAAAACTGCACCCACCCCGGGGACAAACGGAACCAACGCCGAACCCGACGCTTGCGCCGCCTGGCTCTTCACCTGCGCTGCTACTAGTTTCTTAATCATTTTAAACATCTCCTTCTGGCCCTTACCCACTAGCCCTAGGTCCCCCTCGCTATCTGAACCTGACTCACTAGAGGGTACCATGTGTTCAGTGTGTGTGGAAGTGCCAAGTAGGTACTCACCGCTCGGGGCCAAAGGAGGTGCAGCTCCTGTTCCGCTTTGTGCTGCCGCTGCAGCCGCCGTTGGGGCAACAGTCTGAGATCCAGATGGGGGTTGCCCAGCCGTGGAATCCATCTGCGCCGTTGTCGTCTCACTGCCAACCTGGGGAAATAAAGGAACATGGGGAGTACTCTGCGTGCAGGATGAAACCCCCGAGGGGGCCCCAGCCACCTCCATTACACTCCTCTGTCCCCTGCTGCTTTCCCCTACCGCCATCCCTAGCGCAGAAGCCACAGCCTTCCTTATCAACTCCTCATTCACACACCCAGTCTGCGCAATAGCTGCCACCAAAGACTCCTGACAGGATACAGCCACCCCCCTATCTGTCCCTGGTCTGTCGCCAAATGCACCCTGACCACTTTGCCCATTCATGTTTCCAGCCTCCTGCAAAAACGCTGCCTGCTGCCTAACTCCAAATGCACCCAGACTGCCTTGCTCCCTCAAACATCCTGCCTCATGCAAACCAGCTGCAGACTGCCTGTCTCCCAATGCAGGCTGCCTGTCCTGAGCATCCAACATCCTGGTACCCGGTGCTGCGTGTGCCCCTTCTGCAGGCCCAGCCCTTGAATCACTCACACCCCTTGCCTGCGCGATATTGCAAGACCTTCTGCCACTACCCCCTTCCGGGGTCTTATGTGTCGCTTTGCCGCCAACCCGTCTGACCCCCCTCCCGTCGGGAACTGCATCCTCCACCCGGAGCCTCCCCAACTTACTTGGGGCCTCTCCGGATGTGGATCTGCTCCCGCTGCGCACTCTGCGTCTCCTCCTTGGACGCCCGCGCTCCTCCCCACTCGATGAGTCACATGGGGAGGACGCGCGTGACGTAAACAAGGAGGCGGAGCCAGCCGGGGACGCGCAACGCGGCCCAGTAGCCCTCTGAGGCCTGTAGGCCGCACCACCGCCTCCCGGAACTGCCTCACCGTCGCCGCCCGCCCCAGCCCCACCGGGGGCCATAAATGCCGCCAGGGACTGGGCCAAGGAGGCGACAGATGCCAATGCCGCCGGATTTAAGCCCCTAAGTTGCTGGCATGCAGTCAGCCACTCCGACACCGCCACGCCCGACGCTGCCGCATGGGGACCCGCTGCTCCATCCTGAACTAAGGTCTGTAACCCAGAAGTGGCCGCAGCATCCACTGCGGGCCGCTGCGCGGTCTGGCCAATATCTAAGGCCCTTGATACTGCCCCACTACCCGACGGCACCTCCGCAACATTTGAGCTAAGGGGAACCCCTGGGGAGCATGGGGCATTAGAGTCCTGTACCCCCACCCCCTGCTGAGCCCCCTGTCTCGCAACCCTGCCCTGCAGACCAAGGCCTCTCCTGGCTCCTGGCCTGGGCCCGGTCACTTTCCTACTAGCTGGTGGAGCCCTGGGGGTGGGAGGTATAACTTCCTCAGAACCTGATTCTTGTCTTTCCCTTGCAGGGCCTCTCATCCCAGGAATCTCCTTCACCACTTCAGCATATCTCCTTGGAGGAACAGATCTTCTCTTTGCTCGCCTCATCCTGCTACAGCAACAAAAGTTCTTCTTGAAGTCTGTGCACTGGAACAAAGAGGCCGGATCTACTGCAACAAGAACCTTTAAAGGTGAGTAGAAAACCCCCGCCCCCCTCATTGCAACATTGTTTCACCTAGAACCATCCAGACTTCAAGTCCCTTGCCCCTTAATTTTGCTACAGGCCCACTAGAGGGCCCTCCACTTCCAGTATATGTGCTTTGGAGACCTTTGCAGTTAAGTAGATGAAAACATGTTGGAGCTAATTTATGCAATATTCATATTTAATAAAGGTTTTAACTATGTATATACTGAAAATATTTGATATTCCAATGTTCTGCACATAGCAGAATATGCTCTATGTATTTATAAATAGGTATATATAGATCTGTATATATCTATATATAATCATATATATATATATATATATATATATATATATATATATATATATATATATATATATATATATATATATATATATATATATATATACAGGTAGCCCTCAGTTTACGCCGGGGTTAGGTTCCAGATGGAATGGTTGTAAATCGAAACTGTTGTAAATTGAAACCCAGTTTATAATGTAAGTCAATGGGAAGTGAGGGAGAAAGGTTCCAGGCCCCTCTCAAAATTGTCATAAGTAACACCTAATACATTATTTTTAAAGCTTTGAAATGAAGACTTTAAATGCTAAACAGCATTATAAGCCTTATAAAATAATCACACAACACAGAATATATAATTAAACTAAGTTAAATGAACAAAAACATTTGCTAAACAGCATTATAAACCTAATAAAATAATCACACAACACAGAATATATAATTAAACTAAGTTAAATGAACAAAAGATTTGCTAAACAGCATTATAAACTTAATAAAATAATCACACAACACAGACTTCACTTGCATTTTTCTGCAAACAGTTCTTTCTATGCATTCCAATCTGGACTGATTTATAGACAGGAAGATCTTGTTCCTTTGAAATCTACTCGATAGCTCAGGCCTGGTTAAACTGATTAATTTCAGCTTGTTTGGCTTTGCTGCAACACAAGTGGACAGCTCCACCTATTGGCTATTTTAATAAATGCACTGCTTCTCAGTGCTTTTCAATAGCAGTCACATGACTGGAAAAAAAGGTTGTTATTCTGAAACGGTGTAAATTGAACCGTTGTAAATCGAGGGCCACCTGTGTGTATATATATATATATATATATATATATATATATATATATATGTATAGATATATAGATATATATATATATATATATATATATATATATATATATATATAGGTATAGATATATATATATATATATATATATATATATATATATATATATATATAGGTATAGATATATATTGTACCAAAATATCATCAGATACACGTAGAACTATGTATTTATGAATAAATAGAACATTTTGTTCTATGTGAAGAATATTCATATTTTCATGAGAATATGCAATCGTGTTTATAGTAGATAAGGTTGAAAAAAGACTGAAGTCCATCGAGTTCAACCTATACAAATCTAAAATACTTACAAAAAGCTCCAGTTAAGCTTAAATAACCCCATTAAAATGTGACCCATTTAATACTAGCAATCATATCCATGAATTTTGTTTATATACAGAAATTTATCCAGACTATTTTTAAATGTATCTATGGTATTGGCATTCACTACCTCCTTTGGTAATGAGTTCCACAATTTTATTGCTCTTACAGTGAAAAAACGTTTCCGTTGCAGGAGATTAAATCTCCTTTCCTCCAACCTTAAATTATGACCTCTTGTCAGAACCAATTTTCTTGGAATAAAAAGAGCTTCTGCCATCTCTGTATATGGGCCTTGAATATATTTATATAAAGTAATCATGTCACCTCTCAAGCGCCTTTTTTCTAAAGAGAACAGACCCAGTTTGGCTAGCCTCTCCTCATAGGTTAATTTCTCCAATCCCCTTATTAGCTTTGTGGCCCTTCTCTGAACTTTTTCTAGTTCTGCAATATCTTTTTTAGCAATCGGTCCCCAGAACTGCACTCCAAACTCAAGGTGAGGTCTTACCAGGGCTTTATATAATGACAGAATTATGCTTTCCTCCCTTGAATCAATGCCTCTTTTAATACATGCTAGTATCTTATTAGCCTTTGAAGCCGCTGCCCTGCATTGTGCACTCATCTTTAGCTTGTTATCTATTACTACTCCCAAATCCCTTTCCTCCTGTGTTTGGCTAAGTCTTGTCCCATTTAAAAAATACATAGCCTGCTTATTTTTACTTCCAAAATGTAGAACCTTACATTTTTCCGTATTAAATCTCATTTTCCATTCACTTGCCCATAGTTCTAATTTTAGCAAATCCCTTTGCAAAGAGAGTTCATCCTGCTCTGACCTAATGACCTTACTTAACTTAGTATCATCTGCAAAAATAGAGATGTCGCTATTTAATCCTTGCTCCAAGTCATTTATAAAAATATTAAAAAGAACAGGGCCCAGTACTGATCCCTGGGGGACGCCACTGATTACCTTTGTCCAATCTGAGTATGATCCATTTACTGCTACTCGTTGCTCCCTATCTTTTATCCAGTTATTTATCCATGAGCTAACATTTTCAGCTATTCCCAGTCCCTTAATTTTGTGCATTAATCTCTCATGTGGCACTGTATCAAATGCCTTTGCAAAATCTAAGTATATCACATCAACTGATTCCCCTTTATCTATATTTTTACTTACTTCCTCGTAGAATCTAATTAGATTAGTTTGACATGATCTATTTCTCCTAAAGCCATGCTGATTAGAACTCATAATCTTGTTTACACGAATATGCTCATCAATATAATCCCTTATAATCCCTTCAAATATCTTCCCCACTATTGATGTCAGACTAACTGGTCTATAGCTTCCTGGATCATCCCTGCTTCCCTTTTTGAAGAGTGGCACCACATCAGCTTTACGCCAATCCTGGGGTACCATGCCTGAGGATAATGAGTCTTGAAAAATTAAGAGTAAAGGTTTGTCTATAACAGTGCTAAGTTCCCTTAACACCCTTGGGTGTATTCCATCTGGGCCTGGAGTTTTATTTACCTTAATATTTTTTAGTTTTTTCCTGATATCCTCTAAACAAAACCCAGTTAGTGGTATGGACTGGCATGTTCTATTCTGTTCCAAAGTATCATTCAATGGTTCCTCTCTTGTGTATACTGAAGAAAAAAACTGGTTTAGTACCTCAGCCTTCTCCCTGTCATTATTTATCATGCTACCCTCCACACATTTTAATGTACCTATATTATCCTTCTTAGATTTTTTGCTATTTATGTACTTAAAGAACCTTTTAGGGTTAGACTTAGAATCCTTGGCAATTAATTTTTCATATTCAATTTTGGCTAATTTGATTGCTTTTTTGCATGCTTTGTTACATTCCTTATAAATATTGTATGCTGAGTCTGTACTATTTTCTTTTAATAATTTAAATGCCCTACGTTTTTTCCTAATTTCTTTTAACACATTTATATTTAGCCATAACGGCTTATTTTTTTTATTTTTATTTTTATAACCATATGGTATGTATTGATATGTATATTTATTTAACAAATTTTTAAATATTATCCATTTATCCTCTGTATTTTTATTAGAAAATACATTGTCCCAATTTATATTATTTAATGATTTCCTTAAATCGTTGAATTTTGCTTTCTTGAAATTAAAAGTCTTAGTTAAGCCTTTAAAACACTGCATATGAAAAGAGATTTCAAATGTGACCATGTTATGATCACTGTTACCCAAATGTTCTTTGATTTCTATGTTTGATATTATATCTGTATTGTGCGTGAGTAGGGTTTTTTCCCACTTTTTTTGCTCCATAGACTTCTATGGGTAGGGTAGCCATACTGAGGTTTTAAAACAGGACTTTTATGAAAAATACATATGTCAGGGCTGTCTAAAGAAATGTTTTGAATAATGTTCCATTATAAGAACCCTGACATATGTATTTTTCATGTGTCCTGTTTAATAGGGGAATACTTGAATGCGCACGCAATATTCTAACTTCGAAAACAGTTTACTTTCAACTTATATGAGGGCAACCTGCTGAGTGCAAAAAACATACCTCTATCGCAGTTACTGAACGAGCAGGAGCATTTAATAGCTCCACTTGTAATCTGGCCCATAATCTTTTTTTTTGTTTGTTTTAAAAAGTGGGTATTATGTGTTAGTATGGTGCTTTTTATTAAATTGGGACATACTCTCATACATCACTGGTAGATAACATATTAGTTTTAAGGGGTCAATAACAATCCTTTAAAAAAGGTTTATAATTATTTTTCTAAAACTTTGGGAATTTTTGTAAATAAATAATTTGGAAAGGTTTTTTAAAGAATTGTAATCCACTCCTTAGTGTTTTAAACATAAATATGTTTTTTTTTTATCTATAATGCTTTAGTTTGCAACTTTACAAGCATTTGCAACATGGGGAGTCAAGGTAACCACTTAAATTTGGGGTCAGATTAATGATGATAACTAATTTTAGGAAAAGGAATTACATACAATGTGGAAATTGTCCAAGTAAACTAACAAAAATGAAGTGAAAACAAACTGCATAGTTGTTAACACCTTTAAAGGGATAGTTTAACCCACATTTTTCTCCAATTTAATTTATTCCCAATATTCATTATACCTGCTGGAGTGTATTAAACTGTTATAGGTTAGGTGTGGATAAGGAGCACCAGCATGCAGGATACACTTTAAAAAGCTTTTATTGAGAGTTCAGATAAACATCCTTGTAAAAGCAGGTATACACACAAGTGACAATGTGGGTGACATGGAAGACCCTCAAAGCACTGTCCTTTGACGCTTTTCAGCCTAAATAGCCGTAATCGTAGCAGCTACAATTACAGCCATTTAGGCTTAAACGCGTCAGCAGACAGTCCTTTGAGGGTCTTCCATGTCACCCACATTGTCACTTGTGTGTAAACCTGCTTTTACAAGGATATTTATCTGAACTCTCAATAAAAGCTTTTTAAAGTGCATCATGCATGCTGGTGCTCCTTATCCACACCTAACCTATGATTATCCAGAAACGGAGGAATGCACAGCAGCCGCTGGGATTACACCCTTGCATGAGTCACTCTTCACTCACCTATTTAACCAGTAGCCATTCCAGCAAAGACGGAGCTGACAACCAGAAGACAGAGAATCCTTATGACGTCACACGCCATACACGCCATTGCAGAGTGGACCTAGGAGGAGAACGAAGCAAACCGGAGGTCTTACCTTGTTTGTTACGATTAGACCAGTGTTTCTAGGAAGCCGGTTTGTGTTCCCTGTGGACAGGCCACCAATCCTTAAAATGAGGGATATTCCAGGGACCGGAGCTACAGAGATTAGGTGAGTGTATGGGGAAGCCCCTATTCTACGTTATCTACATTATTGTGGTATTCAAGGAGGCTCAGATATTTCCTATTGACCTTGACTTTGCTGCAGTAATAGGTGCTCACACAGACCAGTACAAACATTTGTATTAAACTGTTAACAAGTATCTCGTTTACCCTTATTTCAGCATTTGAAATAGCTGATTTAGCCTCTGCTATCCCCGCCTATACTGAAAGTTTATGGACTTAAGTCCAGGATACTGACAGGCAATGTAAACACTTCCAGAAGACAAAATTACACTCCCAGTGGGGTGTAGAAGATCCATTGTTCTCTCCAATTATTGGGCTTTGGTATACAGACGAATATAAGGTGTGTATGCACAATATGATAACATAATGAGAAAGCACAAAACCGGCTATTTCATATACACAAATAAACGTGAAAATGCAATTTCTCATACATCTTGTATTCTGCAGCTGATGTATATATATATATATATATATATATATATACATATATATATATTTAGTCATTGGAGATACATTAAGGGAAAACTATTTTACAGTATACTGTCCCTTTAACTTCTAGTTTGCTCAGAGAATACTTATGTGTTCAAAGCACTGAGTTTAACAGGAGAGCTAAAGCTAATTTTTTTGTTATATTTTTTATCAATATGTTTATGTAACAATGCACATATTATTTACCATAAGGGAATAAAACACAAGAAATAAATAATGTTACATTTAAAAAATAGACAATAATTACAGAAGGTCTAAACAATTATAGAAGGTCTGAAGAAAAACTTTTAATTAATCTATATTAATTATAAACTAATATGGTAAAGTATATAAAAACAATATTTTTCACACTCCATTTTACAAAGCAAATAAACATGCTACAGAGTCTGTTATAAAAATACATATGTTTGTATTAAAGTTTGCTTTGTGAGCAATCAAATAAAATGACTAAAATCATGTAAAGCTAATGCAAGCTTAAAATTGTAATTACATATAATTTGTAATTACTACCAGCATGGGTAATTATCCATGTTTACCTTCTTTTGAAACGTGTTATTTCATTTCTAATATATCCAATTTGTAATTTATAAACTGCAACAGTATGGGTAATTACCCATGTTTACCTCCTTCGGAAAAGTGTTTTTTTTTTTCAAATATAGATAAATGGTAATTGGTACAAGTAAGAGTAATTATGCATGCCTACCTCCTTCAGAGCAATGCATATAATTCAAAAGCAAGTAGTTACGAGAAACTGGATTTTTACAGAGATACATGAAGTAAATAGAGTAAAAAGCCATGTAATAGAGCCCAATTGAAAATCAATTTGTATTTATTTTATATGTCAATTCAGTATCAGCATTTAAATTAAAATAATTAAATATGTTACAAAAAAATGAAATGGATTGTGGGCATTAATCAGTGTGCAACACACATCAAATGTGTAGATATGAAGCCATGTATGTGTATATACATATATATATATATATATATATATATATATATATACACACAACAAATAGGAGCGCACTCGCCGGGTCTTAATTAAATATTGTTTAATCAAAGTATATATATATCACTCAGGAAGTGAGTGTTAGAGTTCCTCCGTGTGTTGTTTTAATTTGTTTTGTAATTTTCCTTATGTGTTTTGCACACACACTTGTATGTGGTTAACACAATGCATTCCCCTTCTGTGTTTTGTATGTATGTATATATATATATATATATATATATATATATATATATATATATATATATATATATATATATATATATACTGTATATACATGGCTTCAAATTTTCACTAATTCACACAGGGCCACCATCGGGGGGTGACAGGGGTGACTCCTGTCAGGGGCCCAATGGGCCAGGGGGGGCCCATGAGGCAAGAACTAAATTGAGCTAATTGAGCATGGGAAATGTTATTACAAGGAGTAAAGTATTAGCATTTGAGAAGATTTCTGAGTGTGCACTAAACCACTATGCACAGTGTGAGACAGACTTGTCACTTTGTTTGTACAGTGTGTGCCTGAGTCAATTTTGAATTCACAGAATTATTTTTGTTTGCACATTTACAAATATGATTCTTTAAAAAGCGATCTCTTAATTTCTGCAATTTTTTTTATCATGCATGTCACACACTGTTTATTTAGGGGATACAAGGTGCATAAATGTTTCCTCCTGTGAGTGTTTCTGTGGGTGTCTGTGTTTATGTCTTTGTGCTTTGGTTTGTGTGTCTATGAGTGTGTATGTATTTTTTTTCTGTAGGTCTCTGTGAGGGTGTGTGTGCATGTCTTTGTGCATTTTCTGTGGATGTCTGTGAGGGTGTGTGCATATGTCTTTGAGCTTTTTCTATGAGTGTCTCTGTGAGGGTGTGTGTATGTTTGTCTTTGTGTATTTTCTCTGGATGCCTCTGTGAGGGTGGGTGTGTATGTCTGTGTTTTCCGTGGATGTCTCTGTGAGGATGTGTCTGCTTTCTGTGGGTGTCTCTCTGTGTGTGTGTGTGTGTGTATGTCTTTGTGTGTTTTCTGAGGCTGTCTCTGTCGGAGTTTCCTTGGGTGTATGTGCAAGCTTGTGTGTGTGTGTGTCCATTGTCTGTTCCTTTTTAGGACATTTTGACCTTACTACTGATTATTCACATCTTTCTACAGACTTTGAGACTAATGAGACCTTTTCCGGAAGTCACCAATCCACCATTTAATCTTTAAATTATTGTTTAGGCAGTTCAGGGCCCTTCTTTTCAGCCACTGCATGCTTTTGTCATCATTTAGTTGGCATCTTCCTTTACAAAAAGATAATCAGAACTCCATATTTTGTTTTCTAAATCTCCTTTTTATACAAAACTGTAGTTTACCTCATTACTTGTCAGGTCAATGTAAACAAGTGCTGAGTGTCTGTTTGGGTGTCCGTGTCTGAGTGTGTTTCTTTGTGTGTCTGCTAGAGGGTCTATATATGAATCCTTATGTGTGAGTGTGTGTGTGTGTGTTTCAGTGTATGAGTGGGTCTGTGTTTGTGTATGTTACTACCAATAGAGGGACACTGAACCCAAATTTTTTCTTTCGTGATTCAGACAGAGCATGACATTTTAAGCAACTTTTTAATTTACTCATATTATCAAATTTTCTTTATTCTCTTAGTATCTTTATTTGAAATGCAAGAATGTAAGCTTAGATGCCGGCCTATTTTTGGTGAACAACCTGGGTTGTCCTTGCTGATTGGTGGATAAATTCATCCACCAATAAAAAAGTGCTATCTAGAGTTCTGAACCCCAAAAAAAGCTTAGATGCCATCATTTACAAATAAAGATGGCAAGAGAACGAAGAAAAATTGATAATAGGAGTAAATTAGAAAGTTGCTTAAAATTGCATGCTCTATCTGAATCATGAAAGAAAGAAAAAAATGGATTCAGTGTCCCTTTAAGAATAAGGTGCATATACGTTTTAGTCACTTGGTCAAAAATTGCACATGTCAAAGGAGGGGGGGCCCTGATCAATGTTTAAGTCAGGGGCCCCAAAATTTCTAGTAAGAAATTGCATTCCCCTTCTGTGTTTTGTATGTATATAAATATATATATATATATATATATATATATATATATATAAATATATATATATAAATATCCACAACAGGTGCACTCACTGTTACTTAGATCATCCGCCGGGGTGCTGCGTGAAAAACATATGGTGATATCAATCAACCCCAAAAGGAAGAGAAGGCGCTTCACTCTCCGGTCTTTGCAAAATTTATTTTATTTCAACTTACAACATCATTCGAAAATTCCCCCAAACGTTTCGATACCAGTTGGTATCTTTGTCAATGGGCATTTAAAACATATCCGTCCCAAGGAACTTTTTCTTGGGACGGATATGTTTTAAATGCCCATTGACAAAGATACCAACTGGTATCGAAACGTTTGGGGGAATTTTCAAATGATGTTGTAAGTTGAAATAAAAGAAATTTTGCAAAGACCGGAGAGTGAAGCACCTTCTCTTCCTTTTGGGGTTGATTGATATCACTATATATATATATATATATATATATATATATATATATATATATATATATATATATATATATATATATACACATGGCTTCAAATTTTCACTAGTTCACAAGCTCTGGACGTGTAATAAATTGCAACAGACAAGTACAAATCTTGACTTTTTCCTATCTTTAACACTGAGTGGACTAGCAGCTTTTTCTAGTAGCTTTTAACCCTGACTAGAAAACTATAGTCATATTTTTTTCACTCCTGTATATATCTATATATTTTTCTTTCCTAAAGCATCCTCTGATATATGAGTAATGGAATGCACATGTACTGCAATTTCTCGCATATGCATTTCCCAGTCACTGTGTGTTCCTGCGCTACTGATATATTACTGCCCCTACTTGTCTAGATCCCAGAACTGCTGTGTTATGCTGGAGAGAGTAGATCACCCAAGCCATTGGACAGACTCACTCACAGAGCAGAGTTAGCAGCAGGATACAACACAAGTTGGGTAACTGGTGTCAGATGTTGGAAAATTAAATCAGGTGCAATGGCAGACTGGGAAGCAGGTAAAACAGTGCCGTGACAAAGGCAGGGCAAGCACCAAATACACTCAGGTGGGTATACAATAAGGACCTCAGATGGAGAGACTGATGGCACTGATAACCTAGGCCTAGATTTAGAGTTCGGCGTTAGCCGTGAAAACCAGCGTTAGAGGCTCCTAACGCTGGTTTTAGGCTACCGCCGGTATTTGGAGTCACTCAAAATAGGGTCTAACGCTCACTTTTCAGCCGCGACTTTTCCATACCGCAGATCCCCTTACGTCAATTGCGTATCCTATCTTTTCAATGGGATCTTTCTAACGCCGGTATTTAGAGTCGTTTCTGAAGTGAGCGTTAGAGCTCTAACGACAAAACTCCAGCCGCAGGAAAAAAGCAGGAGTTAAGAGCTTTCTGGGCTAACGCCGGTTCATAAAGCTCTTAACTACTGTACCCTAAAGTACACTAACACCCATAAACTACCTATGTACCCCTAAACTGAGGTCCCCCCACATCGCCGCAACTCGATTAAATTTTTTTAACCCCTAATCTGCCGACCGCCACCTACGTTATACTTATGTACCCCTAATCTGCTGCCCCTAACACCGCCGACCCCTGTATTATATTTATTAACCCCTAATCTGCACCCCTCAACGTCGCCGCCAGCTACTTACAATAATTAACCCCTAATCTGCCGACCGCAAAGCGCCGCCACCTACGTTATCCTTATGTACCCCTAATCTGCTGCCCCTAACACCGCCGACCCCTATATTATATTTATTAACCCCTAATCTGCCCCCCACAACGTCGCCTCCACCTGCCTACACTTATTAACCCCTAATCTGCCGAGCGGACCTGAGCGCTACTATAATAAAGTTATTAACCCCTAATCCGCCTCACTAACCCTATCATAAATAGTATTAACCCCTAATCTGCCCTCCCTAACATTGCCGAAACCTAACTTCAATTATTAACCCCTAATCTGACGACCGAATCTCGCCGCTATTCTAATAAATGTATTAACCCCTAAAGCTAAGTCTAACCCTAACACTAACACCCCCCTAAGTTAAATATAATTTAAATCTAACGAAATAAATTAACTCTTATTAAATAAATTATTCCTATTTAAAGCTAAATACTTACCTGTAAAATAAATCCTAATATAGCTACAATATAAATTATAATTACATTGTAGCTATTTTAGGATTAATATTTATTTTACAGGCAACTTTGTAATTATTTCAACCAGGTACAATAGCTATTAAATAGTTAAGAACTATTTAATAGTTACCTAGTTAAAATAATAACACAATTACCTGTAAAATAAGTCCTAACCTAAGTTATAATTAAACCTAACACTACCCTATCAATAAATTAATTAAATAAAATACCTACAATTACCTACAATAAAATCTAACACTACACTATCAATAAATTAATTAAATACAATTTCTACAAATAACTACAATTACATAAACTAACTAAAGTACAAAAAATAAAAAAGAACTAAGTTACAAAAAATAAAAAAATATTTACAAACATAAGAAAAATATTACAACAATTTTAAACTAATTACACCTACTCTAAGCCCCCTAATAAAATAACAAAGACCCCCAAAATAAAAAAATTCCCTACCCTATTCTAAATTAATACATTTAAAAGCTCTTTTACCTTACCAGCCCTGAACAGGGCCCTTTGCGGGGCATGCCCCAAGAAAATCAGCTCTTTTGCCTGTAAAAAAAAACATACAATACCCCCCCCAACATTACAACTCACCACCCACATACCCCTAATCTAACCCAAACCCCCTTAAATAAACCTAACACTAAGCCCCTGAAGATCTTCCTACCTTGTCTTCACCTCAACAGGTATCACCGATCTGTCCTGGCATCCGGTGCTGAAGAGGTCCAGAAGAGGCTCCAAAGTCTTCCTCCTATCCGGCAAGAAGAGGACATCCGGACCGGCAAACATCTTCATCCAAGCGGCATCTTCGATCTTCTTCCATCCGGTGCGGAGCGGGTCCATGTTGAAGCATCCGACGCGGATCCAACCTCTTCTTCCGGCGTCTCCCGACGAATGACGGTTCCTTTAAGGGACGTCATCCAAGATGGCGCCCCTCGAATTCCGATTGGCTGATAGGATTCTATCAGCCAATCGGAATTAAGGTAGGAATATTCTGATTGGCTGATGGAATCAGCCAATCAGAATCAAGTTCAATCCGATTGGCTGATCCAATCAGCCAATCAGATTGAGCTTGCATTCTATTGGCTGATCCGAACAGCCAATAGAATGCGAGCTCAATCTGATTGGCTGATTGGATCAGCCAATCGGATTGAATTTGATTCTGATTGGCTGATTCCATCAGCCAATCAGAATATTCCTACCTTAATTCCGATTGGCTGATAGAATCCTATCAGCCAATCGGAATTCGAGGGATGCCATCTTGGATGACGTCCCTTAAAGGAACCGTCATTCGTCGGGAGACGCCGGAAGAAGAGGATGGATCCGCGTCGGATGCTTCAACATGGACCCGCTCCGCACCGGATGGAAGAAGATCGAAGATGCCGCTTGGATGAAGATGTTTGCCGGTCCGGATGTCCTCTTCTTGCCGGATAGGAGGAAGACTTTGGAGCCTCTTCTGGACCTCTTCAGCACCGGATGCCAGGACAGATCGGTGATACCTGTTGAGGTGAAGACAAGGTAGGAAGATCTTCAGGGGCTTAGTGTTAGGTTTATTTAAGGGGGTTTGGGTTAGATTAGGGGTATGTGGGTGGTGGGTTGTAATGTTGGGGGGGGGGTATTGTATGTTTTTTTTTACATAATAAGAGTTAATTTATTTCGTTAGATTTAAATTATATTTAACTTAGGGGGGTGTTAGTGTTAGGGTTAGACTTAGCTTTAGGGGTTAATACATTTATTAGAATAGCGGTGAGATTCGGTCGTCAGATTAGGGGTTAATAATTGTCGGCAATGTTAGGGAGGGCAGATTAGGGGTTAATACTATTTATGATAGGGTTAGTGAGGCGGATTAGGGGTTAATAACTTTATTATAGTAGCGCTCAGGTCCGCTCGGCAGATTAGGGGTTAATAAGTGTAGGCAGGTGTCGGCGACGTTGTGGGGGGCAGGTTAGGGGTTAATAAATATAATATAGGGGTCGGCGGTGTTAGGGGCAGCAGATTAGGGGTACATAGGGATAATGTAAGTTGCGGCGGTTTACGGAGCGGAAGATTAGGGGTTAATAATATAATGCAGGGGTCAGCGATAGCGGGGGCGGCAGATTAGGGGTTAATAAGTGTAGGCAGGTGGAGGCGACGTTGTGGGAGGCAGATTAGGGGTTAATAAATATAATATAGGGGTCGGCAGTTTTAGGGGCAGCAGATTAGGGGTACATAGGGATAATGTAAGTTGCGGCGGTTTACGGAGCGGAAGATTAGGGGTTAATAATATAATGCAGGGGTCAGCGATAGCGGGGGCGGCAGATTAGGGGTTAATAAGTGTAAGGGTAGGGGTGTTTAGACTCGGGTACATGTTAGGGTCTTAGGTGCAGACGTAGGAAGTGTTTCCCATAGGAAACAATGGGGCTGCGTTAGGAGCTGAACGCTGCTTTTTTGCAGGTGTTAGGTTTTTTTTCAGCTCAAACAGCCCCATTGTTTCCTATGGGAGAATCGTGCACGAGCACGTTTTTGAGGCTGGCCGCGTCCGTAAGCAACTCTGGTATCGAGAGTTGCATTTGCGGTAAAAATGCTCTACGCTCCTTTTTTGGAGCCTAACGCAGCATTTTTTTGGACTCTCGATACCAGAGTTAATTTTATGGTGCGGCCAGAAAAAAGCCTGCGTAGCGTTAACAACCCATCTACCGCCAAACTCCAAATCTAGGCCTTAGAGAATACCCTATATAAAAGCCATTATTAATATAAGTTTAAATACAATTGGCTCTAGAGTATTCTAGGCTTCTTCTAAAGTTTTATCCAAACTGCAGAACAGAATAGACATTCGGCTTTCTGTATTGCATATTTTTAAAATGTAACTAAGAACTCTAAATTCCAGAACAGCTATGTTGCACTGTTATACCAGGTCCTTCTTTTAACTGAGTTATCTCATAATCATATATTTACTAGCTCTAGTTATACTAATCAGGGGTTTTCTAGACTACTAAAGCCATCTACAAATCAATGGCATATTTTTAAGTGAAAAATTCTATTACATAAAAGCCTCAATTTTAGCTTTATCATCTTCAAGTATAATATCATCATAATATCGGGGAGGAAACATTATAGAATCTAACAAACTAAAAGAATGACAAGATTCATGATTATAAAAATTTGTTCCTAGGATAACTACATTTACATTTAATTCTTACAATCAAAATCCCTCCCAAATGTCTTGTTAGTAGCTCCACTACTTGCTATGGGTAAAGTAACATAAAAACACATTCCCACAAATATAGGGCATTAAATAACACCAAAACATGATAATTTTTGGTCTTTAAAATATTTTACTTAGTATTTACCATGTCCCAGTGGTAATATTGTTCAGTTGACAATTTGACTTTAAAATAGTAGTATAACCTAATTATATAAATTGCTTAATACATATAAGGTACTTATATTTCAGCTGTTAACAGAATAAAATGAAATACTATTTGACTTTAATGAAAGAATAAAACCATTTGTTAACATTTTATGCAAATTAATACATGTGTTTTGACAGCAATTATATGTACAGTATGAAACCATTTTCACAATATCGATGATTGTAAGGCAAGCTTTTGTCACTCGAAATACAATTGTGCTGTCACATTCACAATAAAGCCAGTTGATAATTTGATCAAACTATGGCCCACTTTCAAATCCATAGAATCACAGTGTGTTCCAAACACTAATCAAGAGAACATAATAATACTTGAGATGAATATATTAAAACTAACTTTTATTCAACTTTAGAAAACTAGGAACAAAAGCAAAGGGCGCCATGTACTAAGGCGTCAACATTTTCGCACAGACCGTATCGAATTAACCCGCCGGCATTCGCACCATGCTTTGTTACATGAATGTACTAAAAACTAAGTCATAAAATTTTGCTTCTACTCTGTGTCAAAGACAATCGGATTATTGATTATTGATTATTATTTTGGCGCAAAAGAACATAGATACTAAGCAGTCTACGACCTAATTGGCTTATTTCTTCACCCACGTGACCATCTAGGTGTCATAATCGTCATACAAGCGGCAAGGTTTAGCTGATGACATGTATAAGAATGTGCATTTTCCCAGAAATCTTAGAATATTGTTTATTTACTTTTGAGTATTTACTTTGAGAAGATGGCTTGCCCCGGAGATTCAGCTACTTCCAAGAAGACTCGCAACCCTAACTTCTCGCATCAACAGAATGTTGTACTTGTTGATCTAGTACTCGAATACTATGATAATATTTATGGTAGTCGAGTCAAGCAAACTCCCGGTGCTCGTAAGAAGTTTATTTGGGAAAAAATTAATGACTCTGTGAGTGCTCAAGGACCAACGAAAAAAGATATCGACTCCTGCAAAAAAAGGTTCAATGATATCAAGCGTCAATCTAAAGCCAAAATTGCCAAAGAAAAGCAATATTCACGTGCTACTGGAGACAGCCAGCCTTATGTCGCAGATTTGACAGACTTCAAAAGAAAAGTTCAACAGAGGCTTGGCACGGAGGTCATTGTGGGCATAACTGATGACTGTGATAGCGATATTCGAGGTAATCATAAATTAATCTCCAAATTAATATTTATATTGTTTAATTGTCTGCACCAAAAATGTGTCTCTTACGTTACTGTTTTTTAAAAACATTATTAACCGTTTTTTTAATCTGCTATTTACTTGTATTTTCCATTTTTCTTCTTTCTATCTATATTTAAAAAGCAGTAATGCAAATTTTGCATTCAGCCAATTTTAGGTTCATCACCATGGTTAGCGTTTGCTTATTGGAGGTCGACATTTAACCACCAATAAGCAAGCATAACCAAGGTTAAAATTGTATTCTGTAACTGAATCATGAAAGAAATTTTTTTGGTTTACTGTCCCTTTAAATTTGATTTTGTAATTTGATTACTTCTCTGTTTATCTTTTTTTTTTTAAGTTACACTGAACCAAAAATTCTGCTTTCAATTCATATAGCGACCATGAAAATCTTTTCAAGTTCCTAATATACTCCTATTAATTTTTTTTTCTATTGCTTTATTTATTTGAAAAAACAAGGCATCCAAGCTATTTATTTGGTTCCATCTTCATTCAGTGATCCAAAAACCAATAATGAAAGTATTGTAGTCTAGTCCTTTCACTTAAGTACTTCAACCTGGCGTCAGGTTGATACCCCCTATAGGTTTCTATTGTATTCGCTACCTAAATGGTCGTGAAGCAAATCACGCGAAGTTAGAGTGAAAGTTGGAGTGTGCGGATTACTTGTAACATTCATAATTTCCGATTACAGTGAATTTATGTGCGATCGAACATGTAATAAGTGGAAAAAGGCTTAGGAACGATCAGTTGCGTAAAATTACGATAGCTGATGAAAAATAGTGGTTTTTCTATTCGATCGCAGATTGTTAAATACGAGATGCAGATCGTGAGCGAATTTTGACGCAGAAAAACAGACAAACGGTCACTTTGATGCTTAGTACATGGCGCCCAAAGTGTCCATAGAGGAAAAACTAATCGATGACAGTCAAGCACATTTTGTTTGTACTCCCTCTCTGATTCATCAGAAGTCAATGAGGAGTGTGTCTTTTGATCTCATAACCAATCAGATTCTAATAGCAATTTAATTAGCATAGTCCTAGATTACAAGTTGTGCGGTACGGCTATACCGCTGAAAAATTGGCCTTTGCGAGCAGAATAGTCAGCTCACCCATATTACAAGTCATGCGGTACGGCTATACTGCTAGCTAACGATCCATTCTGCACTCAGAAAATGGCCTTTGAATGTGGAATGTTCAGCTCACCTGTATTACAGGTTGTGCAGTACGGCTATTCCACTAGTATTAGAGCTTATACCATACCAATCTATTCCGCAATTAAAGACCAATAGTTATGGATTTTGCAAAACAAAAATCTTTCACAAAACTCAGAACAAAAATGTTACAAAGTATACTAACACCCATAAACTGCCTATTAACCCCTAAACCACCATCCCGCATCATCTCAAATACTATAATAAACTTATTAACCCAAAATCTACCGCCCACCCACATCGCCAACACTAAATAAACCTAATAACCCCTAATCTGCCGCCAACAAAACATTGCCAACACTAAATTAAAGTATTAACCCCTAAACCACCGACCCCCCACATTACTACTATTAAAATAAACCTATAGTATTAACCCCTAAACCGCTGACCGCCCACATTGCTACTACTAAAATGAACCTATTAATTCCTAAAGCGCTGACCCCCACATCGCAACAAACTAAATTCAACTATTGACCCCTAAACCTAACACCCGGTAACTTTAAATTAAAGTTACAATATAACTACCTTAAATTAAATAAAAACTTACCTTAAAACAAAAAAGCAACCCCAAACTAAAAACACCCCCTAATCTAACATTAAACTACCAATAGGGCCTTTTGTAGGGTATCGCCCTATATTTTACAGCTCTTTTACTTAAAAAACAAACAAATTGCCCCCTAACATTAAAATCCCCCCCCACCCCCCCAAAATAAAAAGACTGGCGATTACACTGGAGTGAACACATTTAGGGGCATATTTATCAAGCTCCGTATGGCCTTTAGGCTCGCCAGAAACACTGATGCTTCATAACCTGTCCTCCTGCTCTGAGGTGGCGAACAGAAATCAACCTGATCGAATACGATTGGGTTGATTAACAATCCCTGCTAGCGACCAATTGGCCGCGAATCTGCAGGGGGCGGTATTTCACCAGCAGTTCACAAGATGCTGGTGCAATGATAAATGCAGAGAGCGCATGCTGTCAGCATTTATCGATGTGCAGCTGACATGATCCGCACTATCGGATCATGTCCCCTTGCACATTAATAAATAGACTCCTTAGTTTTAACTTGCACAAAATTTTCCTATATCGTATGCACGCTAACAAGAGCACACCCCTTGTAATCTAGCCCTAATCGAGTAGTGTACCTCAATATTCCTTTATATTGTTTTGATTTTCACTATTTTTATCGTTCTGAGTGGAAATACATTTTTAGTCAGGTTTGCTTTACATTTTATTTTTCACCTTAAAGAATATAGCATTATGATTCATAAGCTATTTTTCTGTTTTGTGAGTGACAGAGCATATTTGGGAAATATGCCAAGATCTAAACTTTGCTGTCCAGGTCAGGCCACAAATAATTATCTACTATAGTACCTTTTTTTAAGCACAGTGATTTTCTAGAAGAATAATGCAATATGACAGTGCCTAAGGTCAAATCTGGACATGTCACATCATGTGGCACACTGTAACCGTAGGTAACCTAGTCCAAAAAAGCATGTGCTATGTGTCTATATGAATACATTTATTTTTTTTAATATTAAAAAAGTGTCACAGAGAACAACAGAGCATTAGTTCTACCCCAGTGGAACAGGTGCTACAGTATGTTTTTACATCAAATATAATTAGAAATGCTTATTAATCTGATGTTTTTAATATTTGCTACTATTTATATTGGGTCTAATCCTTTTCATGCTAATGCTTAATGCATTCTAATATTTGTAAGCGGTTTAATTTATAGAAAATGTTATCAAACTTAGGGCTAGATTATAAGGGGCATGCTAAAGTTAGCCCGAGTTGCGAAAAGCAATATTGCGACTGTGCTAACTTACTTGCATGTTACAAGTAAAAAGGTGTGCATAATTTGTGCTTATCGGGTTAGTGCGACTGAAGACTTAGCGTAAAGTGTTAAGGGTAAAAAAATTTGCAACAAACAATCAGTACATTAAAGGGACAGTCAACACCAGAATTTTTGTTGTTTAAAAAGAAAGATAATCCCTTTATTACCCATTCCCCTGTTTTGCATAACCAACACAGTTATAATAATACAAGTTTTACCTCTGTAATTATCTTGTATCTAAGCTTCTGCTGATTGCCCCCTTATTTTCAGTTCTTTTGACAGACATGCAGTTTAGCCAATCAGTGCTCACTCCTAGGTCACTTTACGTGCATGAGCTCAATGTTATCTATATGAAACATGTGAACTAATGCCCTCTAGTGGTCAAAATGTATTCAGATTAGAGGCAGTCTTCAAGGTTTAAGAAATTAGCATATGAACCTCCTAGTTTTAGCTTTCAACTAAGAATACCAAGAGAACAAAGCAAAATTGGTGATAAAAGTAAATTGGGAAGTTGTTTAAAATTGCATGCCCTATTTAAAACATGAAAGTTTTTTTGGGACTTGACTGTCCCTTTAAAATAAAGTGTTACACTCATATATACAGTTTCCAATAAATAAAGGTTCATTTAATTATATAAATAATATATATTAAAAAGGTATATGGTATATGACAAGGCATTTTACTGGAAAGGGCTACCAGACGTGGACTCATTGCTCAGTGTGCTTAGAGGTATATATATGGCTACACCTCACCTGACGAGGTCCAATATAGGCCAAAACGAGTGTCTGGGGTTGCTGTGTTCCTTGTTCAGAGAGGAATTGCCTGGTATTTTGGCACTGGACTGACCGTAATAGGTGGGATCAGACTGAAATACTACATGAAAGTTCTACTCTGTGAAAAGCATTACTGTGCTAAAAAGAAGCTGCACCCAGGTGGTAAATCGCCATAGAACAGGCTAACAATGTTATTGAGCTGGTTGTTCATTCCTGTGATTGCGCTTCTCTCTGTGTATATTAAGGGAAAATTGGCAACTAGACATGGACTCCTTGCTAAGTGTGCTTAGAGGTATATGGCTCCACCTCACTGATGAGGCCCAATAGAGGCCTCATCATATATATACATATATACACATGCAGTAATTCTAAATATGTGTATGTGTGTTTATATATATATATATATATATATATATATATATATATATATATATATATATATATATATATATATATATATATATATATATTGTGTTGCTTGGGTGTTTCTTGATCTGCGCTGTGTATGTTGCAAATGGTTATTTTGCTCTAATTAGTTCCTCCTGATATATTTCAATGGCAGCTAGTTTCTGAATATTCCACTATCATCAAATGGAATGTGAAGGAAAAAGGTATGGAGTTGAGTTTCAGAGTTCAGCGCACATAGAATGGAGAAAACCAAAAACAAAACCAAATTATGGTGCAGTATGTCAGTACTAGGCAATCAAAAACTAAATGTGAGATTTAAATGTGCTCACCTTGTTTAACCTCAAACATGTGAGGTATGTTGGAAGCATGGAGGGGATATAATCCCTATCTGTGGTAAAGATGTTTCCAGCTGGTATGCAGAAACTTTTAGCAGGTGGAAATCTTGATATCCCTGGAGTAGAAATATGTTGGTATTTCAGACAAACTTCTCCTCTCTGGAGTTAGGTAGAGACACTTTAATTCTTTTTGCTGGATTTCTTTCCTTGTTGCTGTTTATTTCTTTTCCCCTTCTTTATACTTGAAAGGCTTCTCTTCTCTGGAGTATAGTATAAACTTTATGTATGAAAACCAATTAGTGCTCAGTTTACATACTATGAGATCAATTGTGGATATTAATTGCAGCACTCATGAGATGTGTATAAATGATGCTTGCAAGGACACAAAGTGAAATTTAAAATAAAAACACTTATTTTCTAATGTCCAATAAAAAATGATAAACAGAAATCCTCTTTGATAATAGTCCAGATCAGGGACAGAAATAGGTGAGTAGATGAAATATAGTATATTTCTTTAAATCCGGTAGTGAGTTTTTTTTATCAGGGCTGGTGCAAAAACAGCTTGCTGATAAAAATTAGTGATATTGTGGTATAGGATGCTGTAAGTACAGCTGGAGGTAAATTCCTTGCGGTGGTTTTGAGCTCTGAAAAGCTCCCAGAGTTCAGGTGGATAAGTTGGTGTTTATGATGGAAAACCGTAATAAATAGTTACATGAACTGCTGTAAATACAGCTAGATGATGATTCCTTGTGGTTTTTTGAGCTCTAGATAGCTCACAATATCCGGATGGATGTGGATTCTTTAGCCTGTCAGTGACAGGGTCCGTTGCTGAAGTGTTTGAAGCTTGGTCTCCCTGGACAGGAAGTGACGTCAGAAGTGGGCGTGCCCTTACGCATTTCGTGAATTACATTCACTTCATCAGAGGGTATGCCCACAGAGCACTGAGGAGCGCTTATATGGCGTTTCAGTGCAGATAATTGGCTTTAACTTAATTTGTTAATTGAATACAGGTACCTTATTGTATATTCATTGATTGGTTTGATTTATTTGTATTAGTCTGCATAAATTAGAAGCAGATTACTGACTGGCTTACACATATTTTGAAACAAAACAAAACAAAACAAAAAAAAAACATTTTTTTCTTGTTAGTGATATTGGAATTTTATCTATGTGTTTAGACATAAATCTGGTGGGGAATCCTTACGTATTTCCATAGGGGTAATCAAAGGTAATAAAGCTGCCTAAAATTACTGTCACCCTTATGATTTTTTGCCTAAAGTGACGGCTGCTTTACCTATGTGTTTATTTTTTATTTTTTATTTTTTTGTTTTGTTTCAAAATATGTGTAAGCCAGTCAGTAATCTGCTTCTAATTTATGCAGACTAATACAAATAAATCAAACCAATCAATGAATATACAATAAGGTACCTGTATTCAATTAACAAATTAAGTTAAAGCCAATTATCTGCACTGAAACGCCATATAAGCACTCCTCAGTGCTCTGTGGGCATACCCTCTGATGAAGTAAATGTAATTCACGAAACGCGTAAGGGCACGCCCACTTCTGACGTCACTTCCTGTCCAGGGAGACCAAGCTTCAAACACTTCAGCAACGGACCCTGTCACTGACAGGCTAAAGAATCCATATCCATCCGGATATTGTGAGCTATCTAGAGCTCAAAAAACCACAAGGAATCATCATCTAGCTGTATTTACAGCAGTTCATGTAACTATTTATTATGGTTTTCCATCATAAACACCAACTTATCCACCTGAACTCTGGGAGCTTTTCAGAGCTCAAAACCACCGCAAGGAATTTACCTCCAGCTGTACTTACAGCATCCTATACCACAATATCACTAATTTTTATCAGCAAGCTGTTTTTGCACCAGCCCTGATAAAAAAAACTCACTACCGGATTTAAAGAAATATACTATATTTCATCTACTCACCTATTTCTGTCCCTGATCTGGACTATTATCAAAGAGGATTTCTGTTTATCATTTTTTATTGGACATTAGAAAATAAGTGTTTTTATTTTAAATTTCACTTTGTGTCCTTGCAAGCATCATTTATACACATCTCATGAGTGCTGCAATTAATATCCACAATTGATCTCATAGTATGTAAACTGAGCACTAATTGGTTTTCATACATAAAGTTTATACTATACTCCAGAGAAGAGAAGCCTTTCAAGTATAAAGAAGGGGAAAAGAAATAAACAGCAACAAGGAAAGAAATCCAGCAAAAAGAATTAAAGTGTCTCTACCTAACTCCAGAGAGGAGAAGTTTGTCTGAAATACCAACATATTTCTACTCCAGGGATATCAAGATTTCCACCTGCTAAAAGTTTCTGCATACCAGCTGGAAACATCTTTACCACAGATAGGGATTACATCCCCTCCATGCTTCCAACATACCTCACATGTTTGAGGTTAAACAAGGTGAGCACATTTAAATCTCACATTTAGTTTTTGATTGCCTAGTACTGACATACTGCACCATAATTTGTTTTTGTTTTTGTTTTTCTCCATTCTATGTGCGCTGAACTCTGAAACTCAACTCCATATATATATATATATATATATATATATATATATATATATATATATATATATATATATATATATATATATATATATATATATATATATATATATATATATATATATATATATATATATATATATATATATATAAAGGATACAGGACAAATGGCTACTATAAATGTGTCTTTTTCCTTTGAAAAAATTTAGAAAACATTAATGTTATGTTAGATTATAATTTTAATGTGGTGCAGACCCTATAAAAAATATTCTTCAACAAACTACAAGAGGAGAACAAGGACCATCAAAAATTTCCTAAGGCCCTGTACAGATAGGGAATCAGGCACTCTTTTTTTTATAAAAATAGCTCAAAGTGTAGCTAAATTAAACAAATAGAATGAATCTCTGACCAGTACAATCACAGAGAACAGAAAATAATTTATTAATAGTACAGAAAGAAGTAAATCCTAACTGTCCAAACATAGCAATAGACCAGTTGTGCGCTGGCCTCGGGTATATGTTAGCAACACAAAGTAAAGTATGTTGAACAAACAATATAGTACATGTGGCCAATTAAAACCCTGAAGATGTGCACATCACAATCATAATATTGGCAAATATACAATCCAAAGACACCTAGTACACTGCTACACCCAAGCTGTACACGGTACCCAAGTCAATACAAGGGATAATTACCGGACAGGTAAATTTTTAGGGATCTAAGTAGTGATAGGTGCTTTGTAAAGATTTCAGGAACAACAATAATGGCAGTATAGCAACAATTACAAAGAATTACATACAAGTATGAAGAATAGCTATTGCAATGGTTATTAGCAATAAGATAGATAGTGAGTTACATACAAGTATGAAGAATAACTATTGCAAAGGTTATTAGCAATAAGATAGTGGAACATAGTAATACATCCTCCATAATGAATTGCCTCAGTACAGCAGTTACATAGAGACATAGCAGTTTACATAGAGATGCCTGCATATATTGAGATAAAATTCTCACAAGAGTGTATTGCTGAAGAAAACAACCAAATCACACCATGTGAAAGCAGCTATATTCCTATGTTAAGCCGTGAGCATGCACTTATCTGATTCTGGAGGTGTCCACAATTGAGGTCCGCTGTTTGTTACCGGTTGCCTCCTGAAATACTGCCTTGTAATTGAGTCCCATGAAACAGTTTGCTGAGCCAGTTGAATGCTACACGCTGAGACTGCAGCATGGTAGGACTGCGTGCTTACTTCCTGGTTGGTCACATGTGCATCCGTGATCCAATGCCTACGATCCTGATGGTTTCACCCACAATGCCAAATGATAGACGGGGCTTCCTCAGGGCGGATGGATCTTAGCCCTGCTGGGAGGGAATATATCCACAAAGACTCCTCCCAGTTTTAACCAATTATGTACCTTAATCTTGATGCTAAACAATGTGTAACATACATACCAAACCTAACTATTTCTAAAGAAGAAGGAAGTAAATAGCAAAAAATTAATGAGACATAATAAGTCAAATTAGTTAATGACGTTCACAATTACAAACAAATAAAAAAAAAAAATGAAAAACAAAAGATAAGCAAAAGAGTGAAATAAGTAGTCTTTAATTAAGATTAAAAATAGAAACTCAGGGAGCAAGTAGTGATGTTAGAAAGCTATTCACTTTAATAACATCCAAATACTCTAATATACATGAATATTATAATAGAAAGTGGCTTTTTTTAGATGAAACTAGCCATATCCCACTTTTCATTAAGACCAACTGGCGAAAGAGTGTTAAAAAAAAATATCCACTTACACTCTTTTTGGAGCAGACATTTATCGTTGTCCCCCTCTCTTCCATGCACAATACCTTTGTCTATACCTGTAAAGCGTAGACAACCTGGGTTGCTGTTATATACAGCTTGGTAATGTCTCACAATGCTGCTAGATTGTATTTTACCTTTTATATCATCCCTGTGTTCCTTTATATGATCTTTAAAGATACGTTTCGTTTTGCCCACGTAGAACGCCGGGCAAGAACATTCCAGGAGATACACAACCCCCTCCGTATTGCAATTGAAGAAGTAATTAATCTGAAAATATTTTTTACTATTGCCAGAAAATGTCTTGGTCCTTTTCATAAATTCACATGTCACGCACTTTCCACAAGGAAAGTTGCCATTAGGGATGTGCCTCTTAAGACAATTTCCTTCTTTTTCTGTGGTTTTAAATTGGCTCTAGACCAGGTTATCTTTAAGATTTTTTGCTCTTTTTGCTGTAAGGCTGGGATAGGTCCCAACTTCTTCAGTAATGTTGCCATCACTTAAAAGGATTGGCCAATGCTTATTGAGAACTGACTTAATGGTTTGCCAATGACAGTTATAAGTCGTGGTTAATCGTATTACTGACTTTGTTTGTTTAGTCTTCTTAAACAGGAGATCATCTCTATCAATTTTTCTTGCATGAATCATAGCTTTTTTAATCTTATGCCGTGAATAGCCACGTTCAAGAAACCTGTCTTGCATGAGCTTTCCATGTTCCTCAAATTTCTCTTTCGACGAGCAATTGCGGCGTAGCCGAAGAAATTGGCCTTTAGGAATTCCTCCTATAAGATGTCGGGGATGGTGACTGCTTGCCAGTAACAGGCTATTAGTAGCCGTAGCCTTTCTAAAATTTTCAGTGACCAACATATTGTTCACATTTTTTACCTTAATGTCAAGAAAATCAATCTCAGATTAATAAAGTGCATAGTAAGTCGTATATTTAGATAATTTTGGTTTAAACTATTGACAAACTGCAATAATTCAACTTGATCACCCTCCCAAATGAGGAATACATTGTCCACATATCTCAGCCAAAAATTGACATGTTTAGTGAACAAATCGTGTTGATAGACTGAATCCATCTCCCATTTGCCTAAATGTAAACAGGCGTATGTGGGGGCCCATGTGGCCCCCATGGCTGTTCCTCTCAATTGCTTGTAAATTCTGTTATTAAACATGAAAACATTATTATTGAGAATGAATCTTAGAAGGTCAACAATGAGCTCAGTATGTTTGGAAAATTTTGTACCTCTGCTTGACAGGAAACTTTCACAGGCTTTTATACCAGTATCATGTGGGATACTGGAATAAAGTCCCTCTACGTCCATTGTCACTAAAAGTGATTCTTTGTCAACTGGCATCCCATTAATTTTTTTCAAAAAGTCGGTTGTGTCAAGAACAAATGACAGTAAAGTCACCAAGAAAGGACACAGAGCATGATCAATAAAGTGACCAGATGTTCAACCAAACTCCCGATGCCAGAAATGATGGGATGTCCAGGCGGATTCTTAATGCTCTTATGAATCTTAGGTATACAGTAACATATAGGCATAACTGGATTGTCTACCATCAAATAACCAAATTCTGTATTAGTAATTGTCCCATCATTTCTGGCATCACTCAAAATTGTGAAAAGTTTTGATTGCAAGGTAGGCAGAGGGTTGAAGTCAAGTTTAAGATATTGATCTTTATCTGACAATTGTCTCATTACCTCCTTGCAATACATAGTTTCATCCCATAGAACGACATTACCCCCCTTATCCGCTGATTTGTACACAACGTTGGGGGCCGTTTTTAACTCTTTCAGAGCTTTTCGTTCTTTCTTGGTCAAGTTGTCATCAACAATGCCACTCAGTGGCAGTTCCTGTATCTCCCTTTCAACCAATTTAACAAATAAATTAACTGCAGGAGAGAAAGAAAGTTGTGGCATATAAGTGGATCTTTTCTTAAAATGAGAAGATAATTTAAAAGGTAAATCTATCTCTGACGCTAGAAAAGAATCTTCATCAGAAGTCGATTCCTGATATAATTCATTAAGGTCCTGTAGCGCCAGCCTATCCTCAGTGGTCAAGCTAAGATTCTCAATTATATTCTTAGATCTATTTTTAAACAATTGAGAAAGAACTACTTTTCTAGCAAATCTGTGACGATCTTTTAGAAAAGTAAACTTGTCAAATCCATTAGATGGACAAAATGACAAGCCACGCTTTAGCACACTAAGATGGCAATTGTTGAAGCGAAAAGAGGACAGGTTGATCACCTGCAGGTTATCAGATGAAGGGGGTGCGTCTAGTAGGGTCTTCTGCCACTCCGACCCCTTGGTCTGTAATTCTGCTGCCTCTCCGAACTCCTGCTGAATTCTCTGTCCCTGGACTGGCGGTAAGGATACCGTCTTCCTCCAGTATTTGTACCTGTCCCTATTCCATCTCTTCCGGCCCCCCCTCCTCCTTCTTTGGGGTGGACGGGCCAGGGCGCGTATCGTTTTTTGACATCCTATTGTCAGATTCTGCATCTGAGCAGTCAGTCCCAGAATCATATGAACCACGTATATATGTCTATAACTGTAAACCTGTTTTTTCTTATAGTCTTCCTGGTCCCTAACCAGTTTTCTACATTTTCTTAACTTAATCTCAGACTGCAATCTTGCAATCTGTTCCTTCATTTCACTATTGAGCTTTTGAAAATTGGAATTTTGCTCAAAATTATTAACAATGACCTCATCTACCTCTAGTTTTGTTTTCTCAAGTCTTTCTTTATTTCTCTTGACCATTTTTTTCATCAAAATTATTGAGCATTCTGACAGGCTGGTATTCCAGTCCTCTAAGAATGCCTCACCACCCTCATCACTGCGTAAATTGGTTCCAGGATCTAGCTTCAATCTCAAGCTAGATTGGTATTATTTCATTCTGAATGTAATTTTCCATACTAGATGATTCAGCTCTCAATCTAATCTGTTTCATTACCAGTTGTTTATAGTTTTTAAAGGCACCAAAAATATTGATAGTCTCTCCTTCACCATTCTTGCTCTCCACAGTGTTACTCATAGAAAATGTAGCAGAAAGTTCTGCTTCCCAAGTTTCATCAGACAGAGTGAATGCCATATTGCCCTCTTAGATTTGTACAGATCAGAGAAACATAGAATCTATGACACAGCGGCCTAATCCTGAAAGTTAGACCTAGTGAGGGGTCTACACCCAGTATACTAGGTATTGTTATTTATAAAAAAACAAAAAGGATACAGGACAAATGGCTACTATAAATGTGTTTTTTTCCATGGAAAAAATTATCAAAATTTAGAAAACATTAATGATATGTTAGATTATAATTTTAATGTGGTGCAGACCCTATAAAAAATTATTCTTCAACAAACTAAAAGAGGAGAACAAGGACCATCAAAAATTTCCTAAGGCCCTGTACAGATAGGGAATCAAGCACTCTTTTTTTTTTAATAAAAATAGCTCAAAAGTGTAGCTAAATTAAACAAATGGAATGAATCTCTGACCAGTACAATCACAGAGAACAGAAAATAATTTATTAATAGTACAGAAAGAAGTAAATCCTAACTGTCCAAACATAGCAATAGGCCAGTTGTGCGCTGGCCTCGGGTATATGTTAGCAACACAAAGTAAAGTATGTTGAACAAACAATATAGTACATGTGGCCAATTAAAACCCTGAAGATGTGCTGAAGATGTTGTGTGAAAACAGCAAACAAGCCAAATGAGCATCTTCAGCAATAAGACGTACTATGCTTTACTAACACACATGCAGCTTTGGCAGCACTTATCCCATTTTGCATAGCTTGGACTTATGCTAAGTTTGGCTGAAAACAATACCACTATATGTGGAAAATCATCCTGGTGTGATTTGGTTGTTTTCTTCAGCAATACACTCTTGTGAGAATTTTATCTCAATATATGCAGTCATCTCTATGTAAACTGCTGTGTCTCTATGTAACTGCTGTACTGAGGCAATTCATTATGGAGGATGTATTACTATGTTCCACTATCTATCTTATTGCTAATAACCATTGCAATAGTTATTCTTCATACTTGTATGTAACTCACTATCTATCTTATTGCTAATAACCATTGCAATAGCTATTCTTCATACTTGTATGTAATTCTTTGTAATTGTTGCTATACTGCCATTATTGTTGTTCCTGAAATCTTTACAAAGCACCTATCACTACTTAGATCCCTAAAAATTTACCTGTCCGGTAATTATCCCTTGTATTGACTTGGGTACCGTGTACAGCTTGGGTGTAGCAGTGTACTAGGTGTCTTTGGATTGTATTTTTGCCAATATTATGATTATGATGTGCACATCTTCAGGATTTTAATTGGCCACATGTACTATATTGTTTGTTCAACATACTTTACTTTGTGTTGCTAACATATACCCGAGGCCAGCGCACAACTGGCCTATTGCTATGTTTGGACAGTTAGGATTTACTTCTTTCTGTACTATTAATAAATTATTTTCTGTTCTCTGTGATTGTACTGGTCAGAGATTCATTCTATTTGTTTAATTTAGCTACACTTTTGAGCTATTTTTATAAAAAAGAGTGCTTGATTCCCTATCTGTACAGGGCCTTAGGAAATTTTTGATGGTCCTTGTTCTCCTCTTGTAGTTTGTTGAATAATATATATATGTATATATATATATATATATATATATATATATATATATATGTGTGTACATATAGAGGCCTATTTAACAAATGTCTTGCGGACCTGATCTGACAGTGCAGATTAGGTCTGCAAGACATCGCTGAATGCGGAGAGCAATACGCTCTCCGTATTCAGCATTGTACCAGCAGCTCTTGCTAGCTGCTGGTGCAACGCCGCCCCCTGCAGACTCGCGGCCAATCGGCCACCAGCAGGGGGTGTCAATCAACCCGATCGTACTCGATCGGGTTGAATTGTGGAGATTCATGTCTGCCTGCTCAGAGCAGACGAACAGGGCTATGGAGCAGCGGTCTTTGTGACCGCTGCTCCATAACTGGTGTTTCTGGTGAGCCTGCAGGCTCGCCAGAAACATGGGGCATCGAGCTCCATTCGAAGCTTGCTAGATAGAACCCATTCAGTGTTATTATTATCAGTTATTTGCAGTGTAATAAACATGGGTATAATATGCAACATAACGATTAGGGGGGGGGGGAATGGATAGAGGGCCCTACCAAGAGTTACACTGTTGTAAATCAGCTCTCTTGAAGGTAATCTTCAAAACAGCTGGGCTACTATGTATGCATGCATAAGGGGGTTCAAATGAATAACACAAAAAGGAGAGGAACTAAGATAAGAAAATGTTAGTGTATATTGTATGCATTCCTGAACAACAGAGTCTTTAAGGAATGCTTAAAGATTTGAAAACTAGGGTAGAGTCTTGTGGAGTGAGGCAGAGAGTTCCACAAGATAGGGGTCAATCTGGAGAAGTCCTGTAGATGGGAAGGTGAAAAAGTAACAAGATAGAAGAAGAGATGGAGGTCATAAGCAGCGAAGGTAATGGAAGGGATAGAATCAGAAGACAAGGTCAGAAAAATAGGGGGGGGGGAGCAAAAGTGAGTACACCCCTGTGCAATATCACTTAAATGTCAAATGATTCAAAATTGTATTACCTCTGAAAAACAGCATTATTTCTTAGTGGACAGCAAGAGAAGTTCCTCTTATGAACAATCAAAAACTAATAATTTAGAAAGACTATACTGAAAATATAGGCCCAAAGTAAAAACTCTATGCAACAAAAGTGAATACACCTATGGTTACTGACACAAGTTAGATCACTGAAACAAAATTGAGTACACCTGTGATTTCCCATCAGCCTAATTACATGAACGTGGTTCTAAAATGACCTGTGAACACCAGAACTTTCTCAATTTTAGACTTATGGGCCTTATATATCTGCATGTCTGCATCATTGCTCCACACAGAAAAAAATTGCCAGAGGAATTAAAAAATTTGATTGCGATACTTCCCAAAAATGGAAAAAGATACAGGAAAATTGGTGACCAACTAAAAATCAGTTAAAACACAGTTACAGCAGTAATCAGGAGGTAAAGAATGTGCCATAGTACCACTAAATAGAGCCGTATTGGCTGTCCTCCAAAAATAACACCACAGGGTTTCTGTGACCACTCAGAATGTGCAGAGGCATTGATGGCGTCCAAAAAAGAACCTTGCTTAGTCTTCGGCACAAAACTACAAGATTAAACTTTGCTAAACAGCATGAAAAAAACCCTGATGAATATTGAGAGCACATTCATTGGTCAGATGAGTCCAAGATACATTTGTTTGACTCATATGGGATCCAGCATGTTTGGTGTGAACCTGGCCAGGATTATTACAGTGAATGCATAGTCCCAACAGTGAAGCACGGAGGTGGGTGTGTGATGATATAGGGCTTCATGAGTTCAAAAGGAGTTGGGGAGATTACATTTATAGATGGCACCATGAATGCTTGTGGACATACCAAAATACTGGCTGATAAGCTGACTCCCAGACTTAAGAAGTTTGGCAGAAGAGGTATATTCTAGCATGATAATTATCCAATGCACAATGCCAAAATCACAAAAGAGTTTGTAAAGAAGAAAAAAGTGGAAACTATGGCCTAGACAAATGGGCCAGATTACAAGTTAAGCGCTAAATATCGCTTTGATGAAAGTGATATTTGCTCTCCACTGTGCTAACACCAGCGCACGATAATGTGTGCTGGTGTTACAAGTTTTCAGCAATGGGAGCCCCGTTCTGATGCTGTCATAGATGATATCAAAACTTCAGCGCCAGCGATGAGGGTAAGTCGTGCAGCGATGGCAGCAAATGTAAATATATATGTATTTGCTGATATACATATATTTAGGTGTTAATATGTGTATATACTCATATTAATACATAAAAGTATATAAGTGTATACATATATATATATTAATTAGGAACACACAGTTCCCATAGACTACAATGTAAAGGCACTTTTCAATGCTGTTTTTTTATTTCAAACACCCACTCTGAACAACTTTAACCCCAAACTCCTATGACTAAGTGCCGCACGGCACGAAACAAGTAAGGCCATGCCCCCTCCTCACGCATGTTATCTTTTGTGTGTCTTTTTTTTCATGTAATAAAACTTTGCTTTTAATGCAATCCTGGTGTGCTGCCTTTCCAATTTTTTGTGCAACCCCAAAATACTGCCTAGTGCAGTAATTTAAAATAAATAAATAAAGATGCTGCCATCTTTATTTATTTTTTTTAATATATATTTTTATTGAGATATTAGATATTTAAAATACAAGACTTTTGTCCAATTACAATAACAGGAGACAAATATAATATATACAGGTTGATAGAGTAAATAATAAACCCGACAATACATTTATGAACCCAATGAGATGTAAGTCTGTGATGAATCCTTAAAAAAAGAGCATATTTATGGGAAAATACCTGATAAGGGTTCTTCTATATATGAGCATCTACGAGTATCAGGATATGAACAAAACATTTTCAATTATAGGCATGTCATGTACCCCTTTATGTAACAACCCAAAAAAGTAAGTGGACTGAGCTTAAAGAAATCTCTTTTTTTTTTTATAACCAAGATTTAGTATGTGAAAGTGAATAAAATAGGTAAGGAGTTGGGGGGATATCAGCAGGCAAGAGCTGCTCGAAGGCTAGGGGGGGGCGTGGTGGGCGTGACCAGAGGTTGTTGATGTGATTATTGTGATGAGGCTCATAAGAAGGTATTATTCACTTGGAGTCGTTATATAGTCCATGAGATGTATAACCCAGTGCACCACCTTTCAATTAAGTAACACCACTCAAGGAACTATAGATTATAGGGAGCATATAGTTCCTCTGCACCTAATCAGAGAGAGTTTTAGTGACTACAAATTTGGTATTAGGTTATGGCCAATATTGACATCTAGACATGGGGATATAATAACCGTATAAAGTATATGACCTATTTATGACCTTAGTTGTGCCTCAGCTGCCGCTGAGACAGGTAGACATGTAGCTGTGTGTTTTTCTGGCCTTGAAAATCTCTCTGTCAAGCAATCCTAAATTAAACAGACAGCTTATGGAAAGCTAAGTCCTCATAAGTAACAATTAGGCATGGTACTCCAGACCATCACAGTGAAAAAGAGATATTGCATATACTAAGGAACCGTAGCTCACTGGTGAAATAGGGTCACTGCTAAGTGCAAAGGTCCTATCTATATACTAGTGTGAGTATATACATCGCTATCTGCACTACAAGTGTCTAGATGCTTATAGTAAGTAAGTTGTATAGGTTAATGGCTACCCACAGAGTTTACTCGTGTATAAAATAGCTAAGTCAGGAGCTTAGAAAGTGGTAACAAAGGTCCTACTGGGATAGGCGGGACTCCAATGTCTATGTTGCTAGTTAGATTAGGATCATCTTTTGGTTAACCCAATGTAAACATATATATATATATATATTAAGACAACAAATAGGTATTCTCTGCATAGTAATCCAACCTATCCTTTAGCCATAAGTATTGCTGGCAGTCAAAACCTTTGTAACTTTAAACTGTTCAACTATGCAGAGTCCCATAAAACAGACCTACTTGTCAGGTAGGCAAACAAAAGAAATTGCCTCCCGAATCTAAAGAGTAATTTGATAGTCCTACATGAGCATGTGTGGTATCTTTGCTGAGGAACCTATATATCTCACAGTCCTATTTAGAAACTGCTCCAAAGATATTGTGGGTTATCATGGGTACGCAACTTAACAGTGTAGCTTGCAGAAGGAAGCCAATTTGCTACCCAGCAGGTCTCATTATTAAGTCATGTTGATCACGTAGTTGGCATCTGGTGATTGGGTTAAATGTTACCTGGACTATGTTAGCAGATATAAATGTCGAAGTAGAGGAATACTTTATACAGAGTTAAATTAGTTCTTGTGCAGTAGCAATCAAATACAGAACAAGGGAAACAGTCAACATATAAATCAATCAGTTGCAAACATATTAAACAGTCTCAAGATAAGTGTCAGTAAGTTTTAAGTTTAGTGGAGGAGCGTTGAGGTTTAATCTCCTATTAGCTGCCGAGCCCTCCGCTGCTTTAACCAACTTCGACTGCTTGAAGGGAACAACAGTGGGGACTCTCAGGATTAGCAGTGTCTACACTTTTTGTGCCCATGAGGTTAGGGGTTGCCAGAGCATATCTCCATTGTGATGTTGTTACCACTGGCAGGTTAACGAAGGACCCCCTCTCCCAACCCAGCTCACATCCCAGTCTGATGTTACCTATGATACTAGTTGAGATATCGAGAGTAGCAAGCTGCAGTCCCCCAGATGATCCGCCTTTAGCGGAGACCTGCATTGTATCTGGACGAGTTAGAGTTCCTGCTCCAAGGCTGTCAGCACTCCTGACGCAGGTCGTGTCTCCAAAGGTAGAGATAGATCGTACTACCCCTTTAGAGTAAGACCCAAAAGCTGGAACGCTCTCTAGAAGCTGAGTTGTGGTATTGTGGGGAGCTACTGCAGCTATAGATTTCTGAGCTGGGATGTGCTGTGTATGAGAACAGAGTATCGCCTCAGTTTCTGGGTCAGCCGGTTTAGGCGAACTAATGCAGGAGTCCGGTGTGCGTCTCAAGTTACTACCGCTCGTGTTCACTGCTAGGTTGCCAGAGGGAGTCACCTCATTATATGGAATCTCGGTTGGAATTTTAGCATAGGCCCTGCCCCATTGTATGAGATCAGTGCATATGGCTGAACCTTCCGACCGTGGTATAAAGGCAGATAATAGTGCTATAAGGTCCTCTTTCAGGCTCCTAAAGTGCCTCTCTAGGCGCTGTTGGGTGTGATGGTCAAACAAGTCTAAGGCTTCCATATTAATAGTGCGATTTGGGTGTGAGTATTCTCTGTTGGCTCCACGTGGCTTAGCTTAGAAAGCGAATACATTTTTTTTCTAGCAACGTGTTCTCAAAATGACTTAAGTTGGTTATCCACTGTACTATAGCAGAGGCTCAGACCCTCTATATGCGACTTAAAGTATATAATTATATCCAAGGGCCCAGAGCTCCATGAAAACATATCCGTCTGCCTCTGTAGTTGGCTCCGCCCCCTGCCATCTTTATTTTTTTAATAAACTACACCAGACAGTAATTTGGGGCATATTTATAAAATTAACCAGAAATCTGATCTCTGGTTAATTTTATAAGCGCTCATTGCTACCACAAGCAAATGGTTAAATAATTATTGCAATAATTTAGCGGTCCACTTGTAATCCAGCCCTAGGTTGCCTGACTTGAATCCCATAGAACACCTTTGGGGTGTTTTTAAAGAGAAAAGTAGAGCTACACAACCCCTCCAGCAAAAAATAGCTGAATGAAAAAAGGAAAAAAATCTCTCCAGAAATTTGTGCAACACTGGTATCCTCCATGCCAAGGAGGATTGAGTCTGACATCAAAAATAAAGGTGGACATAGAAAGTATTGAAAAAATAAAAGATTTGAATCCCAGTATTGAAAAGTATACTGCATTTTGTTGCATTGAGTTTCTACTGCGGAGCTGGTATTTTTAATATAGTAAATCTAAACTGTTAGGGCTAGATTTCAAGGGGAGCGGTATTTAGCACTCCTGCTTGAGTGCAAATACAGCTAGAAGTTATCTTTTGGCGCACATGGGGTAGTGCACATATTACACGGGGCGGCATTGCATGGGGCGACATTGCACAAGCAGTTCATCAGAACTGCTTGTGCAATGTTAAATGCTGTCGGGATTCAACGATGTCTGGCGGACATAATTAAGCTACAGCGGATCATGTCCGCCAGACATTGATAAATCAGCCCCTAAACATGTGGATGTCCTAGAAAACATCCAAGCAAGTAAGAAGAGATCTTAGACGGTAGCTAAGTTTGATACTTAGAAATTCATATGTTTTCCAAGAAAAACAAGACTTAGACACATATTTATTTTAGAAAAACAGAAATATATTTTATTTAATTGGAAAATATACTCAAGTAAGCATCTGATAAGTGATCATGGTATTTAAACCTGGTGCAGAAAAATCATTTCAAATGGGCTAGGCTCTTTTTCAATTTTCCAATCTATTACTATTTACTAAATATATATATTTTTTAAATGTACACTAAATACAAAATTAACAGTGTCTATAAAGCTGTCAATTGTAAAATTGAATGAAAATCTTAATTTTGTTACACCAGCAAGCATATCTCATTTCAGACCCCTGCCTCAATAATTGATCAATATATATTTTTTTCTGAGGATTTGTAAAAAATTCAGTGACAACTCCAAAGGTATCTGGCAAGTAAGCAGATTTGGTGAGAACAGTCAGGGGCCAAGGAGCTAGTAGAGCAGGTAAAGCACAAGGCAGGTAAAAGGTAAGCTTGAAGGAAATACCAGAAAGACTGATGACTTCTGGGAGCTAGGGAGACTTGCGACAACACTGACTGAAGGGCTTTCTGGGAATGTAGAGGCCTTGGCCTGATGTTACTTGTAGTAATTGGTGCTCCAGGACTTGTGCCCATCCTAACCCGCCAAAAGAGTCTATAAAGTTAAGCATTGTGTTGCATGTGCCCGTATAGGAAAGTGGTCCCCAGCCTTGATTAATGAATCATTTAGTGCAAAGAGAAACAAAAGGTGGATTTAATGCATTAGAGAATTGGAGGATGTAAATGTGCTTGGTCTTAGCACATCTAGACTCTGACTAGAAGTAATGTAGCCTAGAAAGGCAATAGTTAATGCACCTGGTCCTGGAATTGGATTTAGCCCGCACTGAGGGAACCATCGACCATGCTGATTATCCTTACCCTGCTTCAGATTAAGTGCACTGAGATGACCGATGACTGTAGTGCTTATTCAGAATTAGCTCACCCATCAACCACGGTAAGTATTGTGACGGGATTAGAATGTTAGAACATACTTAGCTTCATTAATAATAGAAATAATCACCATCATCATATAGTCGACAGATCTGCAGACATTACATTGCATTTTTATTTATACACTTTGCACACTTAGGACCTGATATTCAAAGATTCTCCAGCTTGGAGAGAAATTGTAGTTCAGACTTTTCAAAGGCTGAACTCACTGAATTTCCAAAAGAAAAAGGGCGGAACTCTCCAGCACAGCGAGATTGTCTCATTTATGTATGTTAAGCAGAGAAATGCCAGTGCAAAATAGCACTGAATGATATGAGAGTTGTGTTACACTTACACTTTGTGCATTGCATGTTATATTACTTTACATTTCAGATTGGGTCCTTTCACTATTATTTCATTTAAGCTTTGCACTTTCTCATTTGTAATTTAATACATTTCAGTTTTAGTCTAGCAATGTTTTTATACATTCTGATTATGCTTTGCAAGTTTATGACATTGCACTTTGTATTTTCTTTATTGTAAACTGACAATTTCAGAAAATGGGAGGGACAGGGCACTTCCCAAGGCTGAACAGGGATGTTCATAGGGTAAGTCTTAAGCTCTCTCAAAAGTCTTGGGAAATTTTCTAAGCTATTTAAACAAGCTGGCCTTACTTATTTGTCTTGCCAGATGTTTACAGGTGAATTTCGCTCAAAATTCACAATACACTTATTTTAACTAACAGAAAAGTAAAATATACTAAAATATAGACAAAAGCAAGTTAAATTGTAGTGAAAACCGGGGGCGTGTCCGGGCTCTAGCCAAAGATGGCTGCTAAACTGGGAGCTCTGTGAATTGGATTTACAACCCGCCTGTAATCTAAAGCTTGAGAATCCATCCAGCAAAAATTTACACTCAAGGATATAGTAGACACTTAGCTGAATGGAAATATTTGTTTTTTTTTTGCGTTAAAGAGACTTCCCAGACCGAACCGCTGAGATTTTCTGGCGGCTCCTTAGGAGAGAGATCTCAGCTCCCCCCCCCCGGGAAACCGGGTAAGCAGAGTATATTGAAACCCTCTGCATAATCATTCATAAGCATGGAGGAGGACCTGTACGAGAAATGTCATACTTTATTCACTGCATTTGAGCAGCAGATGCACTACAGATTTGATCGCCTTATGGCTCTGGCAGGTGCCCCTGCAGAGAGGACTCTAGGGCCCGCAGAGATAAGGGACACAGTCGCAACCGAGCAGCATGGCGTTCAGGAGTTGGGCTATGAAGGCGCCCCCACCAGTACTGTCCCATCTGTGAGGAAACAGCAGGGGGCTAGCGCTGCAGAGGAATACTTGAGCGGTGCTTGTGAATTGAAGGCTCAGCGGCACTACCACCTACATGAGCGGAATCTAACTGAGACCGGAAGATCTATTCCAGGCAAGCAGGACATGGAGAGGGCCCGCGGTGACTGCTCTGCAGAGGATATCCAGTACACTGCGACTTACTTGGCTGTGCAGGGTGGAGCGGCCGGCCCCTCAGAGTACAGCTATGCAGTTAAGTACCGGATGCTTCTGGCCCGCTGTTATCTTATAATCTTGGGCTTCTTCAGGGACTGTGACCCGGTGCAGTGGCGAGCGCTGCGCTCAAACAAAGACTCAGCCTCAATCTGGATAGAACTGGACAAAGTCGGTGTCGGATGATGCACATGGCGTGGCGATGGACCCTGGGGAGCCAGGTCTGACTTAGTACTCTCTTATAAATGGCACCCTTCCTTGAGCCCTGATCCTAGACAGTATATTCACTGTTGCCCACTTGTCGCTGAGAAGCTTATTACCATTTTTCCCTTTGATATTGCAAGGTTCTGTGTTATTCTTTAGTAGATGTGTTCAGAATACCAGCCCATGGGGTCATCTTTAGTTTAGTTTGAACCCACTACGATATTTCTAGGTACCCATGTTGCTGTGCAGGATAGGGTGGAATGACTAATATGGGAAGTCTGGCTTTGCTTTAGCCATTAAGGCAAAAACAGTGGCGTTCACTTGATGCTTAAAACCTGTTAGGGACCTATAGTGCTGTTTCTGCTATATAAGAGGCAGCTCTCCTCCTTCAAAATACATTTGGTGTATATTTGTCATTCTACAGGCCCAAAAGAGGCATGCATCCCCAGATTTGACGATAAGGTGCATTGAGGCCTGCAGATGGCTTCTCTAGATATTAGGGGAAATTAGCAATTAAGAATTATGTACACTTTATGTAGTACATTTAGAAACTGAAAGCTTCATTTTTGGTATCCAGGATGGTGGTCCATATAGAAAAGTGTCTCCCTACAACAGTGATTAGTGCAATCTATACTTTCCCTGCTAGGGTTAAAATATCTGGGGTCCCTGCTGCTGGGAAATGTGCTGATATAACATCCCCATAGCAATTATGCAATTCATATGGTTTTAGCATATGGGGATTTCATTGTGGTGTTACATGCAAAACAATGAGGTTCCACCATCCTTGGATGACCAGCAAGAGATGGCATAAACTGAGGAATCTTATTAATGACTGTTATATTCAATATGGCATTTAGAAAATGTTAAAGTTATATTAGTTCTGTTTACTTTTTTCTTATCATAGCTGTTTTTTGATAACTGCTTTATGAGGTATCTAACACGCCTAATTGTATGTAACATTTATTGACCTTATGCTTATATGTCTTAGTTTGTATTTAGTATAGTATGTACTGTTAGGCAAACCTTAATTAATCTGAGGACCATGATGTGGACACATAAAGACCTACCTTTTCCATTCCAGAGTTAAGACACGAAAGTTAGGTCTCGTAATTATTATTAATTAAGTTATTTTTGATTTGTCCAAGCTGCAATGTTTATATCTAAAAAGAGGTGCTGCTCATGGCTTAATACATTTCCCTCTAGTGAGGAGTAACTATTGCTTAGGACATGCCTATATATTAAATATACGAGTCTTGATGTATGCTTGTAGGCGTGTTGCCATGTCAATTGTTTGATTTTATCTCTGTATGTTCTTGCTACCTCAATAAAAATTATTTGGAAAAAAAAAAAAAATTGTAGCGAAAACCATTCAGTTTAATTTGGAATTGATGCAAACGGAGCCTTTTTATCAGCCCCAGGGGTTCTCCAGTTACCTTCTTTCTCCCATGTTAAATGTTCTATCCCAGAGAGCTTCATTGCTTTCTATGGAAGGCATCTCTCATCTCTCTGAGAATTCCAGGTTACTCTTTTTTTTAGACAATTCATTGAGTTCTGCCTCTGTGAAGTCAGTACTATATTCTCTTTCCAAACTAGAGAATGTTTGATTATCTGTCTCTTAGAAAGTAATGTCGCTCTCTGGGAAACTGAAGCTGGCAGTTTTTCAGTTTTAATTTAAATAAAAGACATGCAAAGTACAATTGCAATCTAATTTATAAAAGGCATTTGTATACATTTGTATGCAAATAATGAACATAATGTGTTAAAGGGACAGTCTAGGCCAAAATAAACTTTTATGATTCAGATAGGGCATGTAATTTTAAACATTTTTCCAATTTACTTTTATCACCAATTTTGCTTTGTTCTCCTGGAATTCTAAGTTGAAAGCTTAACCTGGGAGGTACATATTCTAATTTCTTAGACCTTGAAGGCCACCTCTTTTCAGAATGCATTTTAACAGTTTTTCACCACTAGAGGGTGTTAGTTCACGTATTTCATATAGATAACACTGTGCTCGTGCACATGAAGTAATCTGGAAACAGGCACTGATTGGCTAAACTGCAAGTCTGTCAAAAGAACTGAATACAAGATAATCACAGAGGTTAAAAGTATATTAATATAACTGTGTTGGTTATGCAAAACTGGGGAATGGGTAATAAAGGTATTATCTATCTTTTAAAACAATAAAAATTCTGGTGTAGACTTGTCCCTTTAAAGTTACAGAGAACTCGTGAAGGCATAATCAGAATTTGAAAAATCACAATCCTAAATACACTGCTGTATATACATTAAAATAGAAAGTGCAAAGTTTAAATGCAATAAAGTTTAATCTGTAGTGTAAATTGATTTAAAAGAGAAAGCACAAAGTGTAAATGCAGCAGAGCTGTTATGTTATGCAGTGCTATATTACTCTGAGCTTGTCTCTCCTTCACATACAGAAATGCAGGGAATGCCCATTGGAGAGGCAAAGCAAAATCTGCTTTTTAAATGTTTCACTAGGGATCTTGCGGTGCTAGAGGATCATTTTAGAATATCTCACCTGAGCAAAGAGGATTTGAATATCAGGGCCTTAAATGGACATAATGCCCAAATTCTGAATAACTTGAAAGCAATGCAGCATATCTGTAAAAAGATGGCAAGAAAATATCACATGAGTATATCAATGTACAAAAGGAAGATGTTTTACTCAAAAGTTCCTCAGTAGTCTTAGCCCAATGTAAAGGGCTTTAAGCATCCAATCAGGATGCTTGTCCTTAGGCTTACAACAGAGCCATTTGCACACTTGTGCTGTTTTCAATTTTTTTAATGCTGCTCATATTTCAGCCCTACTGTAGGCCATTTGTCAGTGAAAACCCATACATATTATGCATTGCGGGGTTTTCAGGAGACACAGCAGATTTGAACTATGCCAATATTTTATGTATATATCATGACCTGTAAGAAATGTACAACAAAATAAGTGGAAAAAATGCATATTATCATTACACTTATATTAAAGAAGTTTGCAAAAAATAGTGGGGGTTTTTAAACACTATAGTGAAAAGGAGGAGCTATCCTCATATAAACAAGAGCCTATGGGCTCCATGTACTAAGCGGCGGGAGGACAGCTTCTCAACTTGCAAAGCTGTCCACCCACCTTCGCTATACACAGGCAGTGGATCTGTTGATCCGCTTGCCCATATGTATCATTACACACTCATCGGAGTGTGTAATGCCCGCCCCTTCATTTGCACGATTGAAGGGGCTGTCAATCACAGAGAGCGAGCAAACTCTCTGTGATTTTCCCTTGCCACCTCAGAGGTGGCGTAGGGTGTAAGAAGCAGCGGTCATTAGACCACTGTTTCTTACATTGTGGGAAGCAAGCTCGTATATGCAAGGGCTCTGGAGCACCTTTCGCTGCTTCGTACATGGAGCCTTTTGTGTATAGTTATATAACTTGATGCTACTCAAATAAATGCACATTTATTCACTCCATCAGGCCCATTTATCAAGCTCCGTATGGAGCTTGAAGGGCCGTGTTTCTGGCGAGTCTTCAGACTCGCCAGAAACACAACTTATGAAGCAGCGGTCTAAAGACCGCTGCTCCATAACCCTGTCCGCCTGCTCTGAACAGGCGGACAGGAATCGCTGGACATCAACCCGATCGAATACGATCGGGTTGATTGACAGCTCCCTGCTGGCGGCCGATTGGCCGCGAGTCAGCAGGGGGCGGCGTTGCACCAGCAGCTCTTGTGAGCTGCTGGTGCAATGTTAAATGCGGAGAGCGTATTGCTCTCCGCATTTAACGAGGTCTTGCGGACCTGATCCGCAGTGTCGGATCAGGTCCGCAAGCCCTTTGATAAATGGGCCTGCAGGTGTTTGCTACCAGGGCCGGACTAGGAAATCAGACCGGCCCTGGAAATTTGGATAGACCAGCCCATCCCCGCTCCCCTCTGAGTCAGCCATGCCCCTTCATCTTAGCCCCACCCCCTCCAGGCTCAAAATCGCCCCCCTCTGGCCCAATCTCCCCGGCAATGTAAAGAGACCCTCCCTTACCTCACACTGTGTAATGTTGCCTTGTGCTATACCATTTTAAATGCATAATTTTCTGACAAATTCAATGTACCATAATACACGTATAACAATAGCATTGTGCACTGTTTTCTCTCCTCACTTAGTATTAATATTTCACACCAGATTTTTCAGCTATTGTACCCCTGGAAATAAGATTTTCTATAACCTGGGTACCAGGGATTCCCTGATCCCCAGCATTAGAGCTGCTGTATCCCCTACATTAGAGCTAAGTGGTCCCTCAGCATTAGTGTTAAGGTTTAGAACATGTGAGGTTAGGTGTTATTGGAGTTAAATAGTGACAGGTGCTGTTCTTATATTTTTATCAACAATAAATAAACCTACAAATTAGGAATGATATACTGATTATTATCAATTATTGGACCAACATCTGATGTGATTTCTAAGTTAGACAGAACAACACAACTAGATAAACTATTTGTCAGAAAGATTACAATGTAGTTTGTAGCAAAGACCCCACAAAAATTCAATTATTCTGAACCCCAAAGAAAGATACGGTTAAATTCTATAATTCTCCTATTTTAAAAGTTCCATTACATTCATACATTATCAACTTTATTTGCTAAACTAGGAACACACATTCATACTGTAACAAGGTAAAAAAATTAAAAACACTTAAACCCCGGTTTAAAGGTAAATATTGATGGCTGCAATAGTTTTTAATGATAATTGATGGTGGCCCACAATTGCTATGTTATACTAAAGCAAACTAAGCCCTTACAATCCGAGGGCTAAATTACTTTTAACTGTTAGTAAGTAATAAAGTGGGCACCATAAGACCATATATCAAAATTAGTAAGCATATATATATATTTTAACACCGGATAAGCAAGTTAAAAACTGCAATAAGGAGAGACACAGCTACTCCTGTTGGACCCCTGACACGCGTTTCACAGAATGCTTCCTCAGAGGGGGTGCGGGCCGTTGCTACACAGCGTTACTTATTAGGCTCATTAGCCCACGTAACGGACCTGATTGGTGGCAATTTTGCTAATCTAAGTCTCTTATTGGTTCTAGTGTCCGTCAATCATTCCAATTTGCTCTGACGTATAGAGCTTTCAAACGTATTTGTGGGTGTGTATTTAGGAGCGCTTCCTTATTAATCTCTCAGCCAATCTCCTCCTTCTTAGATCATGACAAGAAAGGGTGTGAAAACTTGGCTCCAATGATTGGACAATCAACAAGAGTATAAACAAACCTGACAGCGCTTTCTATAACAGTTGTAGACTGATACTGTTTCCTTGTCATTGCATTGGAACTCTGATAATATCTCAATTATGTGATGCAAAAGATCATAGCTCCCATTTATTACGATCCTTTGATCGATGTGCTGTGAGTCTCAATTTGATCAATATAACTCTGTATTTACTCAATGTTCCCTCAAAATCTGCTATGTTTGACAAGCAAATGATATTCTAAAGTATATATTCAATACTACTTTAGTATGAACAAACAATCACATCAAAATTCATATCCCCATAATACACACAATAGGTGGCTGTTTTGTGAACACAGATCTCTGACTGGTTCATGTGACCATCTATGATTACAACTTACTCGAACGTACATAGCTCTCTGTTTATGTAACAGTAGTGCAAGTGACAATATTAATAACAATAACCAAGATATAATTGTATCCTTATGAAACTAACCATGTCTCAATCTTATAATATATAACGAGTCTTGATACACCATCCTCGGATCATTCGATCTGTTTGTAGTTATGCTACATGTATTAAATACAACTACCCCCATGATAAAACCTTTTAGGTCCACTATACTCTGCAGGTAAATCATTCAGTTACAATCAGCATTACAATACAGACTGAGTGAATAGACGCTATGCTCAAGTGTAGGCGCAAAATAGAGACTTAGAGGGGAATTCTCTATATTCTTACAAGAGTGTATCTTGTCATATTTTATAGTACCCTGAATCATGCTAAATATATTATATTATATGCTAGCATTACCTCAGGACGAGATCATTATTATTATTGTAGAACCTATTCCAAGTGTCATTATTTGAGATTGGATTCAGTTATTTATTCTAAGAAACTCCTATGCAAGAAGTGTCTTATACCCAATATATGAGATCATACCTCCAGGTTTTTTGATCCTAATTCATAGCACCACTGATATGATGTTTATTATCCAGTAATTCAACCATGTATCGACATATCAGAATATAAAAAGAAAATGTGCACTAATTGGATATTATTAGAATACCATGTTGTGTGTGCTTGGTTGTGTTGATAACAAAATATATAGTGAAAAATTGCTTACAAAATTTATATATTAAAAACCTATAAAGGTGTGCTAACAAAATTTATCAAAGTGATTTCAAATGTGAAATAAATTATATTCATATAGTGCTGGTGTAAATAAAATGTTAACCCACCAGTGTTTGGAATTTAATGTGAACTTGATAATTAAAAGTGTTAGATAACAATGGATTCATACGTGTACCTATGATAATGTAATTTCTATTATTCCCATTATTTAAAATAATAAAAAAGAAGACAAGTGTTGACAAAAAATATTTTTTTGTTTATTAGTGTACAAGGATAGTGTTACAAATTACTTTAAAAGTGCAACATCCTCAATAAGAAAGAAAAGAATAACCCAATATTACAATGTCATTGTGCCAGATATCTTAAGAAGATAAATAGTTTAAGATTGAATTAAATATACACAAAGACATTATTGGAGTCATTCATTCCAAAAGGTTTTATTGCATTTAATGAATAAATCCACCTGCACTCCATTTTTAGCAAGGATTTCTCAATATTGCCACCCCTGATGCCAAGGGATGCCTTTTGGATCACTGTATATTTTAAACCTTTGGAGGAGCTTTTATGATGTAATGAAAAGTGTTTGGCGACTGAGGTAATTTTTTTGCCTCTGTCCTGATCTCTCTAAGCATTTTTGATATTATAAGTATGTTCTAGGACACGTGTTCTTATCTCCCTTGTGGTCATGCGAACATACGCCATTTGGCACGAACAGTACAGTACATATATCACTCCTATTGTTCTACATGTAAAATGTGCTTGAAGTTTGTACACTTTTCCTGGTTTCTCAGTTATAGTTTTAGTTTTCCATACAAATTTACAGGCTGAATAGGTACTACATGGGTACATTCCAGGGTCACTATCTTTTTTCTTGGCTGATTTCACAAAGTGGCTAGAAACCAACTTGTCTCGTAATTATTGGGTCTTTTATACCCCAGTAGTACTCTCTCTCCTATTACTGACTTAAGGTATCATCATTATACAACCCCCAGATGACACAAGTCATTGAAATCATAAATGACCATTGGAAAATACTACATTACTAATACTACACTTGAGCATAGCGTCTATTCACTCAGTCTGTATTGTAATGCTGATTGTAACTGAATGATTTACCTGCAGAGTATAGTGGACCTAAAAGTTTTTATCATGGGGGTAGTTGTATTTAATACATGTAGCATAACTACAAGCAGATCGAATGATCCGAGGATGGTGTATCAAGACTCGTTACATATTATAAGATTGAGACATGGCTAGTTTCATAAGGATAAAAATTCTATCTTGGTTATTGTTATTAATATTGTCACTTGCACTGCTGTTACATAAACAGAGAGCTATGTACGTTCAAGTAAGTTGTAATCATAGATGGCCACATGAACCAATCAGAGATCTGTGTTCACAAAACAGCCACCTATTGCGTGTATTATGGGGATATACATTTTTATGTGATTGTTTGTTCATACTAAAGTAGTATTGAATGAGTTATATTGATCAAATTGAGCCTCACAGCACATCGATCAAAGGATCGTAATAAATCGGAGCTATGATCTTTTGCATATCACATAATTGAGATATTATCAGAGTTCCAATGCAATGACAATGAAACGGTATCAGTCTACAACTGTTGTAGAAAGCGCTGTCAGGTTTGTTTATACTCTTGTTGATCGTCCAATCATTGGAGCCAAATTTTTACACCCTTTCTTGTCATGATCTAAGAAGGAGGAGATTGGCTAAGAGATTCATAAGGAAGTGCACCTAAATACACACCCACAGTTACGTTTGAAAGCTCTATACGTCAGAGCAAATTGGAATGATTGATGGACACTAGAATCAATCAGAGATTTAGATTAGCAAAATTGCCACCAATCAGGTCCGTTAGGTGGGTTAATGAGCCTAATAAGTAACGCTTGTAGCAGCGGCCCGCATCCCCTCTAAGGAAGCATTCTGTGAAACGCGCGTCAGGGGTCCAACAGGAGTAGCTGTGTCTCTCCTTGTTGCTGTTTTTAACTTGCTTATCCGTTGTTAAAATATATATATATGCTTACTAATTTTGATATATGGTCTTATGGTGTCCACTTTATTACTTACTAACAGTTAAAAGTAATTTAGCCCTCGGATTGTAAGGGCTTAGTTTGCTTTAGTATAACATAACAATTGTGGGCCACCATCAATTATCATTAAAAACTATTGCAGCCATCAATATTTACCTTTAAACTGGGTTTAAATGTTTTTAATTTTTTTGCCTTGCTAAAATATTTTTTGCCTTGCTACATTATGAATGTGTGTTCCTAGTTTAGCAAATAAAGTTGATAATGTATGACTGTAATGGAACTTTTAAAATAGGAGAATTATAAAATTTAATTGTATCTTTCTTTGGAGTTCAGAATTATTGAATTTTTGTGGGGTCTTTGCTACAAACTACGTTGTAATCTTTCTTACAATTAGTTTATCTAGTTGTATTAGTGTTAAGGTAACTGGCTGTGTTCTCCAGTAGTAGGGATGCAAATGCAATAGTCCTAAGACTGAGATGTATTACTTTATTAGTGCTGCTGTAATCTCAGTAATGAAGCTGTATTCCTAATAATTAAAAAATTACATACAAGATGGTCGTGATCGATTCAGAGTTCACTTGATGATCACTTCAGAGACTGTCTTGAACTGACTGTGCCACTGTCTGCCTCTGCGTTGCTGCCAAATTGCCACCGGCCAGCCTGTGTGTGTGACCGTTGTCTTTCTTCCGTCCCACACATGATCCCACGTGGCCAGAACATACTCAATGGCTCGGCTATCATGTTACGAAAGTTGAACGGAAGAGAAACAGAGTCAGTCGTCAACTCACCTCAGTGACGTCATGTAAGCCACCAGCCCACCTGGCCTGCATATTTATTGATTCCTCCCTGGCCCGGCCCGGCCCGTCGCCTCCCACATCCAGTGACAATCATCTGTGACAGACAGACTGAGCCTGTGACTGTGAGTGAAACAGACACAGACTCAGTCATCTGGAGGATTGATTCACTATTTGGCTTAGTAACAGTTGCGGACATAACCGGTAAGGTTAACTTGCGGTCTGGACTCGGAGGCAGAGGGGATTACTAGACAGACAGTGCAGGCCAGTCACAGACAGTGGTCAGTGACTGTAAAACAAACAATTTAGATAAGATTACCGGCCACCATTTCTATCAGCCAATCAGAATTCGAGGGACACCATCTTGGATGACGTCCCTTAAAGGAACCGTCATTCGTCGGGAAGTCGTCGGTGAAGATGGATGTTCCGCGTCGGCGGGATGAACTACATGGATCCGGAAGAAAGAAGATTGAAGATGCCGCTTGATAGAAGACTTCAGTCGGATCATGGACCTCTTCAGCTCCCGCTTGGATGAAGACTTCAGCCGGATCATGGACATCTTCAGCCCCCCGCTTGGGCTTGGATCAAGACATCGGAGGCTCTTCTGGATCGATCGGTGAACCCGGCGTGGTGAAGACAAGGTAGGGAGATCTTCAGGGGCTTAGTGTTAGGTTTATTTAAGGGGGGTTTGGGTTAGATTAGGGGTATGTGGGAGGTGAGTTGTAATGTTGGGGGGGTATTGTATGTTTTTTTTTTACAGGCAAAAGAGCTGAATTCTTTGGGGCATGCCCCGCAAAGGGCCCTTTTCAGGGCTGGTAAGGTAAAAGAGCTTTTCTATTTTAATTTTAGAATAGGGTAGGGCATTTTTTTATTTTGGGGGTCTTTGTTATTTTATTAGGGGGCTTAGAGTAGGTTTAATTAGTTTAAAATTGTTGTAATATTTTTCTAATGTTTGTAAATATTTTTTTATTTTTTGTAACTTAGTTCTTTTTTATTTTTTGTACTTTAGTTAGTTTATTTCATTGTATTTATTTGTAGGTATTGTATTTAATTAATTTATTGATAGTGTAGTGTTAGGTTTAATTGTAGATAATTGTAGGTAGTTTATTTAATTTATTTATTGATAGTGTATTGTTAGGTTTAATTGTAACTTAGGTTAGGATTTATTTTACAGGTAATTTTGTAATTATTTTAACTAGGTAGCTATTAAATAGTTATTAACTATTTAATAGCTATTGTACCTGGTTAAAATAAATACAAAGTTGACTGTAAAATAAATATTAATCCTAAAATAGCTACAATATAATTATAATTTATATTGTAGCTATATTAGGATTTATTTTACAGGTAAGTATTTAGCTTTAAATAGGAATAATTTATTTAATAAGAGTTAATTTATTTCGTTAGATTTAAATTATATTTAACTTACGGGGGTGTTAGTGTTAGACTTAGCTTTAGGGGTTAATACATTTATTAGAGTAGCAGTGCGGTTCGGTCGGCAGATTAGGGGTTAATTATTTTAGGTAGATGGAGGCGACGTTGGGGGCGGCAGATTAGGGGTTAATAAATATAATATAGGGGTTGGCGGTGTTAGGGGCAGCAGATTAGGGGTACATAGGGATAACGTAGGTTGCGGCGGTGTACAGAGCGGCAGATTAGGGGTTAATAATAATATGCAGGGGTCAGCGATAGCGGGGGCGGCATATTAGGGGTTAATAAATATAATATAGGCGTCTGCGGTGTTAGGGGCAGCAGATTGGGGGTACATAGGGATAACGTAGGTTGCGGCGGTGTACGGAGCGGCAGATTAGGGGTTAATAATAATATGCAGGGGTCAGCGATAGCGGGGGCGGCAGATTAGGGGTTAATAAATATAATATAGGGGTCTGCGGTGTTAGGGGCAGCAGATTAGGGGTACATAGGGATAACGTAGGTTGCGGATTAGGGGTTAATAAGTGTAAGGTTAGGGGTGTTTAGACTCGGGGTACATGTTAGGGTGTTAGGTGCAGATTTAAGAAGTGTTTCCCCATAGGAAACAATGGGGCTGCGTTAGGAGCTTAACGCTGCTTTTTTGCAGGTGTTAGGTTTTTTTTCCGCTCAAACAGCCCCATTGTTTCCTATGGGGGAATTGTGCACGAGCACGTTTTTGAAGCTGGCCGCATCCGTAAGCACCGCTGGTATCGAGAGTTGCAGTGGCGGTAAATATGATATACGCTCCCTTTTTTGGAGCCTAACGCAGCCCTTCTGTGAACTCTAAATACCAGCGGTATTTAAAAGGTGCAAGGGAAAAAAAGCACCCCTTTGGCCGCAGAACTCTAAATCTAGCCGTTGGTGCCTTAAAAAAATAATGAAAAATATATATATTACAATTCTAATTAACAAGATTGTAGACAATAAGGTGTGTTTGTTATCCTCATATAAATTAGGGCTTTTGGGCATGGCTATATAACTTTGATGTGCAAGTAGTGACTCCCATGAGTCTCTACTCAAATAAATAATGTATTCAAACCTGGTGATCCATATTACCACAGTGATTATCTGGAAATTAAAGCTTATATAGGTGCTTTATTTTATTTTCATGGCCACCTTGCATGTGGGGATAAGTGCAGGGGGCTGTGATTAGCTCTGAAAGCACCCTTAATGATAGACAACATGCATGGTGTTGTCATCTGCACTAAAGACATTGTGGGGATGACAACATTGTGTAGTAATTTACATTAAAAGTATTATGGAAGTTTAATAATAAATACAAAAGGATTTCAGTGATCACAGAAAAGCAAAGTGTGAACTCAGCATGGATGATACTGAGTGACTGCTGGTTTTTGCCCATGCAGTAAAAAAAATGTAGTTGAAAGATAACTGCTCACTCACAGCTTTTGCTGTTGGGCTGAATACATTTTAAGATAAAATATCTATCTTTTTATACCTTACCTAGTAAGCTTTTTACTGATTTGCTGCATCACTTTCAAGTGATTTGGGCCTTGGCACATGGGTAGCATGTCCCTTTAAGTCTTCCCTTCACAATTTACTATTACATATGGAGACTTCTAAAAATGTAAGCAATACAAAATCCAGCACTATGAATTAAAGAACCCAGTTAAAGTTTGTCCTCAGTTCCTGTTGGTGTCAGCCTTACTAGCCTGCACTTAACTTACAATTTAAACCCAGGAAAAATTCTACACTTTCATTTATACTTTTTTGAATAATTACTTTATAAACTCCTCTGTTAATTTGTTCTTTTAAAATATATTTAAGTGTTTTAAAATATTTTATTCTATCTGTCAACTTGTATTCTACAGTTTCCTAATACAGAAATATACACACTACAAAGTTGTGAAACTTGTCTGGTACATAATATAATTTAAAAAAAAGATAGAGAGGGGGCGCCCTAAGTGTAAGAGAGGGAATGTGACCAAATAAATCTATACTTATATATCTATATATTAAGTACCTGTGTTAGAGATTAGTGCTAACAAATCTAAAAATACTAGTGAGAAATCAATATAATATGCTGTGTATACCAATATCAATGTGAATAAAGAGTGGTAAATAATACAATGTGCAATATTATGCAGAAAAAATTAGTGACAATGTAATACAAAGTGAAACAAATGATATGCAATCATACAAACACAATGGTAATAAAGTGAAAGTCTCTATTGGGATGGGAGGCAGCTATCTGTGGTGATCCAGGCCAGGATCCAGGAGCGGCAATCTATGAAAAGAAAAAACAGAAGCGCCACATGGCCCAATATTGTTTGTTCAGAGATGGATAAATCTTAAGGTGATGAGTAAACTCACGTTTAGTAGAGCACCTCAATTAGTGCTAGATATACGGTCTGGGATCTATTGGGTCACCCAGAAGACCAACCTCCTGCACAGGAACTGATGTCTATATAGGCGAGAGGGAGACACAGGTGCCAATATGGCCTAGTATTGCTGGTGCAAAGGTGTCAATACAAGCAAAGAGAGGAATAATACTCACAAAGTGTGAAGCACCTCTTGTGGTGCTATAGAGGCATGAAGGGGTCAATTCAGTCACCCAACAGACTTCTAGCCAGAGATACAAATGGATCCAAAGGTGCAAAGGATCCCACAACTGGTCCAGAAAAACGAATATTCCTCCAGAGAGGGATAAAAGATATATGTCCCAAAGAAAAATGCAGCAAGTGTTCAAAATATTAAAAGTTGATTTTAATAAAAATTATCTTTTATCCCTCTCTGGAGGAATATTCGTTTTTCTGGACCAGTTGTGGGATCCTTTGCACCTTTGGATCCATTTGTATCTCTGGCTAGAAGTCTGTTGGGTGACTGAATTGACCCCTTCATGCCTCTATAGCACCACAAGAGGTGCTTCACACTTTGTGAGTATTATTCCTCTCTTTGCTTGTATTGACACCTTTGCACCAGCAATACTAGGCCATATTGGCACCTGTGTCTCCCTCTCGCCTATATAGACATCAGTTCCTGTGCAGGAGGTTGGTCTTCTGGGTGACCCAATAGATCCCAGACCGTATATCTAGCACTAATTGAGGTGCTCTACTAAACGTGAGTTTACTCATCACCTTAAGATTTATCCATCTCTGAACAAACAATATTGGGCCATGTGGCGCTTCTGTTTTTTCTTTTCATACATAATATAATTTGATTCTAGCAAGTTTTTCCATCTAAGAGCTCGCTTCCATTGAGCCATTATAAATGGAGCCGTAAGCTACCAAAGTGGCCGACAGCTAAATGTAATTTACGGCTCCATTTTAGCACCAGGTTTCCATACAAAAGGATAGCGTGTTGCGCGCAGTCGCTCTTTTTGACCGTACATAAGTTTGCGCTGCCAACCGATGTTGGATTCGATGAAAAGCGCGAAATAACAAGTGCATTGCCATGGTAACCCAACCTCTGTCTATAAGAATAACGGCTTGTGCCTGCGCTCTTTACCTGTGATCACCTTAAAAAGAGAGACAAGGGAGCTAGTTACTTTGGTAGGAGTTTGGTGGTTTGGATAGTTTATTGAGAGTTAGTGTAGCGTTGGAGATTTGTTTTTCATATATTCTTATTATAGGCCTCATATAATATTACGAACACACACACACATCCATACAATAGTTAATTAACACACATTAGTTTATATACACAAACATACACACACTTTTATTTGATACAAACACATTCACATATTGTTTTATTTCATTAACCCCCCATATGCCCATCTTCCTTTATTACCCCTTTCATTAACCCCTATCCCACTTCCCATCTCCCCTTTAACTACCCTTCCCTTACCCACTTTATAACTTTATTTTACTTTTTTCATTTATACATTTCGCCCCTCCCTTTTTTGTTTTACATCCCCATTTTTTTTTTCTAATCTCATATATTTTCTTTATTTTTTTTTCATTTGACTATATGGCCCATCCCTTTCTTCATTTGCATCCCTTATTATTTTTCTTTAATTTTATTCTAATCCTTTTTTTTTATTTTACTATTTAGACCATCCCTTTTGTCATTTACATCCCTTTGTTTATTTTTCACCCCCACATTTTTTTTATTTGCAGGGATATAGAATAGAGATAGTTAGGGTCTAGATAGTTTAGGTAGTTAGTTTTGGGGATAGTTAATTTAGGATTTAGTTAGGTGAATTAGTGTAAGGACTTTAGTGTTAGATTAAAGTTAGGGAGGAAGGAGAAAGGGATGGATAGGCCTAGTGGAGTTCGGAAGGGGGTGGCTAGGGGGAGGGCAGTAGAGAGGGTGGATAGAGGGAGGGGGAAGTAGGGTGTAGTATGGTCAGGACTAGGATCCAAGGTTTAGGTGGAGGATTTGTCCTTCCTCAAACCCTGGCAGAGGAGGAAAGGAGAGAGGGTGGAAGAGGAGTCGAGGTGGGAGGAGTGAGGAGTAGTCAGTCTCAATTAGGCACCCAAAGAAAAGGACAGGTCAGGCAGACTGTGGCAAGTGGGGGTGGGGCTGGTGGTAGCCTGTCACAACCTGCAGGGGCAGTGGAGGAAGAGAGGGCTGGTCCTCAGTTACAGGATGGAGATTCTGTGTCTGCTGACCCTTCAGGTGTGAAGGGCAGGCTTAGAGAGGAGAGGTACTCAGAGGAGGAGAAGTAGGCTCTTGTTGAGGCCTACTTGGAGAGGGCACCTCAGCTTGTGAAACCTAACCTGAGGGCAAGTTTCAGGAATAAGTTGTGGGAGGAGATTTGAGTGTTAGTCCGCTGCTTAGAACGCAATCATCTATTGCCATCATCAAACACAGGTATCACAACTGCAGGAGGGAAACAAAGGCGAAGATGGCACAGCAGGCGAAATATGCATGTGGGACAGGTGGTGGTCCCAGTAAGAAGAATCTTCTAAAGTCATGGTAGGAGATGCTCTCTAATGTCATCTATGATGAAGCTGTCCTTGGATGCCAAGGGACAATGGACACATCAGTACCAGTTGAAGAGGTACATGAAGGTGAATATTAAATATCATATGTAATAAATGTTTTATTTGTAACAAATATGTGTTAACATCAGAAATATGCATAGGTTTTGTGTTTGAAATATCAATGTAATCATACACATGTGTAATACAGAATATAGAATGTTCATAATTGTTTTCAAGCATCAGTGGAAAACATACCTAAGTTGGTTGAGGACAAGTAATGTTTTACTTAGTGCAAAGTCTGATTTGCACATTTACTTAAAGTGATAGTAAACCGAATGTTTTTCATTCATGATTCAGATAGAGCAGCAATTTAAATCAAATTTTGAATTTACTCCTATTATCAATATTTCTTCATTCTATTGCTATCTTTATTTAAAAAAGCATGAATGTGATGCATAGGAGCCGTCCCATTTTTGGTTGAAAACCTGGGTTATGCTTGTTTATTGGTGGGAAAATGTAAAACAGTCGATGATAAACAATATTACTTCCAAAAGCATATTTAACAGTTTGCGAGTGCACGCAAACCTAATTACTGCTCAATGGAAGCAAACCCTAAGTCCTTAGTTACAATGTTTATTAAGATGTTCTGTGCCTTTGAAATATTCAAGTCATGGAACTCATTATAAATAAAAGCTGTGCTACCTTGTTAAGCAACATATATTTACATAAACAACTGTTTTGCAATGTTAAGAAATTATTTATGATAGAAACCATGAAAAAAGCGTAGTCATATAATGAAAATATATGAAATATGCAATTGTTTTATTCATGTTATACAGATCATTTACGAGGAAAATCCCATCTGCTTAGATATATCTCTTATTATTTATGAGAAACGTATTTAGGAATGCAGGCTGCACACGTGCATAATTAATCTTGAAGACAATTAGACATTGTTCGGTTCACAGCTGAATGCAATTAGCATTAGGAAGTTTACATATGTTGGCAATAACACAGATTAGCAAGTAAAGTGTCGGTTTAAAAAAAAAAAAAATTAACCTGAGGCTGCGTAAGAAGACCTCAGTTAATGATGTTGTAAATGTTGTTGATGAAGAAATAATCAATTTTGCTTTATAAATAGGGAACTGAGATATTTGGGCTTATTAACAAGAGTACAGATCACTTTACTTAATGCCCAGTTTTGGTAATGTTAAAGGCATGCATTATTATTTATACTGTGTCACCTTATGGCAAGAAATCTAACTCAGTGTCCATTAAAACTTGACTTCCTTATTAATACTTTAACATTATACCTTTACAATAAAGTCCAGTGTCAAGATGTGTTTTTTTGTGAAAGAATATTAGTGACATTTCTAGAGCTGACATTGAAATAAGTAAAAATAGATTTTGCAATCAACACTTAAGAAAATTATAGTAATTATTTCTCTTTTAGATAGAAAGACTTAATTAATTGTTCCAATTTCAGCTATGGAAGCTGTCTTGAATGATGCATGTGTAGATTTTTGTTTTGAAATTTGGAATTAATCATTATTTAACCTTTAAATGCATGTATGCATATGCATTCTAGTATGCATCAATGTTAAGCTACTCTACACTGAACAGACAACTCCTTATAGCAAGAATATAGATCCAGTGCCACATAATTTTGTTGCTCTATACAAATAAATTACAATAATGATAATCCGAGTTTATATTGATGTCACCTTTTCTCTTTTTATTATATGTTGTTTAGCTTATGCACAATAGTTTTTAATCTGGTATGATACACCTGCATATTTAATAATCACTATTTATTAAAAGTTTCAAACTAATAATTACCCTGTGACACTGAACATTTTCATATGGCCGAATGTGTATGATTGTGTTTACGAAGCTGTGAGCGGACAATGTTGCCAAGCAAAGAACCTGTCCAACTGTGCCTGCTTCTAGAGGTATCAAATAGCATATTCCAGCCTCCAAGTTTGTAAAACAGACCTTTATTTTCTTACATGGGGTCCAAAGAAAGATACAACGTTTTAAGCCACTACTAGGCCCTTAGTCATGTATCATGTCCAAACAAACAGATACAACATTTCAAGCCACTAGTAGGCCCTTAGTTATGTTTAATGTCTAAAGAAACAGATACAATGTTTCAGGTTACTACTAGGCACTTAGTCATGTATCATGTCCAAAAAAACAGATACAATGTTTCAAGCCACTACTAGGCCCTTAGTCATGTATCATGTCAAAAGAAACAGATACAACATTTCAAGCCACTAGTTGGCCCTTAGACATGTATCATGCCCAAAGAAACAGATACAACATTTCAAGCCACTACTAGGCCCTTAGTCATGTATCATGTCTAAAGAAACAGATACAACGTTTCAAGCCACTAGTAGGCCCTTAGTCATGTATCATGTCCAAAGAAAAAGATACAACGTTTCAAGTCACTTCTAGGCCCTTAGTCATGTATCATGTCCAAAGAAACAGATACAATGTTTCAAGTCACTACTATGGAGATGGGGAGGTGGAAATGAGGCGCTAGAAATAGCACTAGGGGTTAAAATACTATGGATAAAGTGATCTCTTACTATTATATTAGTGTGTGTTTAGAGAGTTGAAAGACTTGTGGATGTTGAAATCACATTAGATTGGATAATTAACGACAGGTGTAAAACATATAAAGGTCTTGTAACTGTTGAAATCACTTAAGAACTAGTGACAAGATGTAAAACATAAATAAACAACAATTTATTACAAATGTAACCCTGTTAATAGAAAGGCACAAATATTAGTGCTATAAAATGGACATGTAAAATATACAATAAAAATTAAAACACCTAAGTTTTGCAATACTGATTCATAGATTCAAATTACTTTGATTAGCACAAATAAAACAACAAACAAAAACAGTAGGTTTTCTGAGTGGAGACTTTTCTAAAGTATACCAAGGGTTAAACCACAAAAACTGTTACAGAAGTTATTTGAGCGGTGATACAATGTATCAGATAAAAGTCTATCCTTGCAATTATGCTGTTAACTGTAACAGTTTTTGTGGTTTAACCCTTGGTATACTTTAGAAAAGTCCCCACTCAGAAAACCTACTGTTTTTGTTGTTTTATTTGTGCTAATCAAAGTAATTTGAATCTATGAATCAGTGTTGCAACACTTAGGTATTTTAATTTTTATTGTATATTTTACATGTCCATTTTATAGCACTAATATTTGTGCTTTTCTATTAACAGGGTTTAATTTGTAATAAATTGTTTTTTATTTATGTTTTACATCTTGTCACTAGTTCTTAAGTGATTTCAACATTTACAAGACCTTAATATGTTTTACACCTGTCGTTAATTATCCAATCTAATGTGATTTCAACATCCACAAGTCTTTCAACTCTCTAAACACACACTAATATAATAGTAAGAGATCACTTTATCCATAGTACTTTTAACCCCTAGTGCTATTTCTAGTGCCTCATTTCCACCTCCCCATCTCCCGCAAATTATTCACTATCTAGGAAGAAGATAGTAGGAATTAGAGGCTTAGGGGCTATTAACTCTAGCGCTTTTTTATTTACACTCTTTTTTCTCTACAGGTCACTACTAGGCCCTTAGTCATGTATCATGTCCAAAGAAACAGATACAATGTTTCAAGCCACTACTAGGCCCTTAATCATGTATCATACATGACTAAGGGCCTAGTAGTGGCCTGAAACATTGTATCTGTTTCTTTGCCCCCAATATAAGAAAATAAAGGTCTGTTTTACAAACTTGGAGGCTGGAAAATACAATTTTGTGTTGCAGAAGAGGACCTGGCAGGTCTGTGATTATGTGCCCCACAGGAATGAAGTGTGCTGTTTTCCACTTTGTTGATAATTACTACTAATCCTGCTTCTAGAGGTGCAAGTATCTCAGGCATAATATATGATTGCACAATAACTATACTGTGCAGCCCTGCACCCTGCTCTTCAGTCACATAAGAAAGTATTATCAATGACCCAGGTCAGATCAGGCTGGGGTGATTTTAATCTGCCACCTCAGACTTGCAGTTGCAGGTTCACAAGAGTTATCTTAATGTGAAGATTGAAGATTAATGTAGCCAGAGATAGTTAAACTGAATAGCATAATTCATCTTTAGAACATGCATTTTAGCCACCTGAAATAATAAGTTCCTATATGTCTCTGGAGCAGTTGGTTATCAATTGACAGCACTAAAATATTTATAGGTTATATAAATACTATTCTATAAAAAGCTTAACATAAATGTTAAGAGAGGAGAAGCTATAAAATAAACTATTTTGTAGTAAGTAAGTAGGATGGTTTATAACCTTTATGCGCTTTATTTACACATAAACAAATCTCAGGAAAGATCACTTCTATTTTTAAACACATTTACCTGAGTCATCTATGAACATAAAAAATAATTAATATATGCTCTCTTATTGAAATTTCAAAAAGCTCTAAAAACTTACAGAACTAAAAAACTCTTAGAAAGTTTCAGAATTATTGTTGCCTAATTGACAATCTACATTACTTTACTGAGCAAAATTTAGATTTCAAGCCTTTAAAGCAGACATCCTCAAACTTGGTCCTCCAGAGGTTTTGGAACTACATGTCCCATGATGCTCAGCCAGCATATCAGCTGGCTGAGCATCATGGGAAATGTAGTTCCAAAACCTCTGGAGGGCCAGGTTTGAGGATGTCTGCTTTAAATAGACAGTAAACTCCTTGGTTTTTTTAAATAAAATGTTTAGTTATGTGTAATAAAACAAATTATAATATATTTTCATTATTTATTTTGTCTCCTTTTCATGTATTCTATCTATGGAAATTTAGCAATTTCTACTTCTCACAGCATGAAAAGCACCCTGCTGATTTATCAAGGCTAAGTCGACTACATATCTTTCACTAATTGGCTTTAACTGCCAACAAAGTACTTTATACTAACTTTATGACTGTGGCTAACCTTGTTGTCTGAAATCTAAAGCCAGATTGGTTACTCCAAATAAGGCAAGTGGTTGGTGGTCTTTGGCTATTGAAAAATAATTTTAGTAACATTTGTTTTAAAAACTTTAAAACTTGGCTGATGTTAGTATATAGGAAAAAAAACAATTGTTATATAATTTCAAGGTGTTTACTGTTTCATGTAACTGGTTTAATAATTATTTTTCAATGCTCTTAGTCCCATTTAACATTTGCCAGGTGGACAGTAACACACACAGCTCTTGAACAAATGCATTTGGGGAAATTTGAATCGATCACCTCTGAGGTAGCAGAGAGGTTAAGAAGATGAGTTTGTATGACTGCTGCTTCTTAAAGGAACAGTAAAGTCATAATTAGACATTCATTATTTAGACAGAGTACATACAGTTTTAAACAATTTTCTAAAAAGTTTTATCTAAGTAAGCTCAGCAGCAGCAAAGAACTGAGGTTCTAGCTGCTGATTGGTCACTGCATATATAAACCAATTGTCATTGGCTCACCCATGTGTTCAGTTAGAAACATGCAGTGCATTGTGCTCCATAAACAAATGATACCTAGAGAATTAAACAAATTTGCTAAAATAAGTAAACTGGAAAGTTGTTTAAAATTGTATGTTCTGCCTAAATCATAAAATATATATTTTTTTGTCCCTTTATCTTGCAGTAAGCAGGCTGCACTGCAAATGCTGAAAGCAACCTACACTGAGTGATAAATGGAGCCCTTAAACTCTAAGAGCTCCATTTATCAAGCTGTGATAGCAGCTTCCGAGCCCTAGGGTTCTGAAGACCACTGGTACTTAACCTCTCTGCGACACTTTAGGTGGCAGATTACAATCATTCCAATTATATTGTATCGGGATGATTGACAGCCCCCTCTTGTGTGCTATTGACCATATGCAAGCAGGGGGAAACATTCCACAACCAGCGCATTGTACAATGACAGCAAACCACTGAATGATAAACAGAACCCTAAATATCTCAAGTACTTTTGAAAGTTAAGAATCAAACTGCACAGATGACAAGCTTATACATGTATGTTCAGTTGAACATATTTAATATCTTATGTCTATTTTAATAAAAAAAAATCACATATGCCGAAAGTCACCAAAGCTTTTAAAAGCTGTAGATCTTATGAAACTTGATAGATATATGTCATAGCTTTTAGGCAAAGTTATGATCTAAAGTTTTACTGATCACCTAAAATTATAATATTTGTTTATATTTTATTTTATCGATTTGTTAGGCACGCTAGCTAAACCATAAAATTATCTATTGGAAACAGATAACACATTCATCTACCATTAGTTGGAAAAGCTCTGTGACATTTGCGCTTAAACTTAAAAAGTTTCATTATGTTAAAGCTGATAAGTTAGATTTATTCCTTGACATGGGATTCTGTTGGAACTGGGTTTTGTTAGTGGTTTGGGAGTATGGGAATATGGGAATAGTAGTTACTTCACTAATGGAATAATTACCTTCTAGGTCCAAGCTAATGCTTATTATTTTATTTGTTGATCCTCACCCTGTCTGTTATTCCTTTCCGATATGTTGACAACAGTACTATAGATTGAGCCATTTGAGTTTTTTTAGTTTTTATTCCTTTTATGTATTTACATGATGACAATTTTAAACTGACACTTTTTCATCATACTTAATTTTCACATTTCTTTTCTTTTATCTTTGTTGTTTTTTTTTTAAATTAACATGGTCAATTAATGTGTCATTTGCTTCAATAGTATGGTTGTTTCTATTTTGTTAATTTGCTATAAAATGCAATAAAAATGTAAAGCTATAGTAACCATTTGTTATTAGTTACAATATTTTGTCCTACTATGTTGCCTTACAATAAATAAAATATTTTGCCAATGAATAGTCAACCCTTGTTTTTATCCAAAAAAGTTGTGCTTATTACTACCTTTGCTTATCATTGGGTACAACGGTTGAATAAAAACACATTATTTAGTAGAAAGTTAGATAATGTTACATTCCCTCTTTTGAAAACAAAAATATTCTTTAGTATTGCAATATTTTCTTAAAACTATAAATAATTGTTTTGTCCTAATGATAATGCAAGTTTTTTTAATTTTTATTTTATTTTATACAAGTAAGTCAACATGATTTACTAGTGAAAAAACAAAAATCCTAAAATGTCCAGGTTTTAACAGATAGATGCAAATTGAATCCGACAGTTAAAACATCAAAGTTGAATAGATACTTGATTTACTAGTAATGCCTCCTATAGTTTTACTTTATAAACAGGAAGATAACGAATAAATAGTGTTGTATATGACTGCGCCTGGATAAAGTAACCACCCTCACTAAAAGAGAGCTCCCTAACAAGAAGCCCATAAAGACAGAGAATAAAAACAAAAGATTAGCAGCGCCTAGAGGCTTAACGTTACTAATCAAGATGGAACCTTGATTACAATAAGGTTAACATAAGTGCAACATATTTCCAGAAAAGTTAAAACAAGAATTTAATTGATATCTAGATAATAAAAACAAAAGGTTCAATTATGGCCAGTCTGACCACACATAAAATAATTATTAAAAATGCATATAGATAAACACAAAACAAAGAATAAAAAAATATATAATAAGGATAAGGGGTATGGTTCTAACTGCAATTAATAAGTATATGACACATTTAAAATACAAATAATCACATGTGATGTGTAGGTAGTACAAAAAATAATAATGTTACCCGGGTATTGACAGTAAAGTCTGTGCATATAAATAAGCGCCCCTCCTGAGGCGAAATAGTGAAAGTGAAAAAAAGGGGATGGAATGTCCAAAACCTCCAATTGGACAGGGTGTAAAGTCCTGAATGGTGTCTGTGTCCTTAAAAGTGTCCTAAATGGTGCTGCCTAAACTCGCCCAACCTGTAAAGAATAAATAAAAAACATGCAAAAAAACAACTATTCAAATTGGGTCTATTAGAAATAGACTCACCAAGGTAGAATACAAGCCTCCTTATGATCAATCTACGCGTTTCAGCCCGTTACAGGGCCTTTCTCAAGACATAAGGAGGTGTGTATGATGAGGCCTTTTAAATGTAAATGTTTTACGGCCAAAGAGTCAAAGTCGTGTGTCACGTGTGGACGCCACTTGCATTTCCAGTTCCGGTATATTGATTTCCGGTTTAGTGTCATATACAATTTGTCAGCTTCCGGTTTGGCGCCAAAGCGCTATATACAGTAATGGCGGAATCCATATTGAATGTGGGCAAACTTGCCCTCAAATAGAAAATAATTGCATTTTAACAATTTTTTTTAGTGTTTTAGGTCATATATAAAATTTCAATTAAATAGACATCTTAATGTAGATGTTACGATAATATGACTAAAAATATCTTATTCCATAATGAGACAAATGGAACAAAGGAATATAGATAAAAACGGGGGCCTGTATTCTTCCCAATGTTATTTAGACAAAATATACATGTGTATAATGCATAGATTTAAAATATTAAAACAATTACATATAACAGTTATATCTTAGTGTTAACATTAATTTTAACAAATGAAACTAACACAACTACTAGATCTTACTAAACTGCAAAAACTAACAATTCATACTTACAAATAGTATCTCATAATATATATAACACATATGTTACTCAATGTGAGAATCTTGCATATCATACACAATTAAATTCTAATGTGCAAATTATCGTCACTTGAAAGGGATGTAAAAGGATGTTGAATAAACAAAAACCCATATTTTAATAAATGAGTAATGTCATGATTAATTAATTTAGATTACACATCATACTTGATGGATTTAGATTACACATCATACTTGATAGACACACCTAACAGAACTTAATAGGTGGTCATTATAAATAGAAAATGAGAGATAAAAAATAAAAGATGAAAAATGATAAATATACACAAAGGAATATGAAATAAACTATTGTCTCTAGACAAGAACCAGGAAGTGACAAATAAATTACAAAGAGCATACATACAAGTGTATATTAAACTTCCAAGTGTCAAGAGAGCAGAAATTATAAGTATAATCAAGGGACATTAAAATTTCACATTAGTGACCAATATTGATGTATGGGGGACAGCCATTATAGATGATGACAATATATAATAGATTGAAATAAATGGACTACTTCAAAGATTGGCATTTAGGCCTTTAGGGTGAATGCAATCAAGGTTAAAAATCCATTTAGACTCTGTGCTGAACAGTTCAAGTTTAATGTCACCCCCTCTCCAGTCTTTTACCACCTTACATATACCCATAAATATAAATGGTATTGCATACTATTTGTAAAACATATGTTACACAATGTGGGTCAATGTGAAAATATTGCTTATCTCTCATAATTAAATTATAAAGTACAAAATATTCATAATCGTCACTCGAAAGGGATGTTAAAAAATATGAATAAACATAAATCTATATTCTAATATATCAGTAATGTCATGCTTAATTGAAATTACACATCTTACTTAATGATCACATCTTGCATGACTTAATGAGTTATTATTATGGATAAAAAATATTTAAGAAATGTGAGAAAAAACTATTATCTCTAGACAGCAACTAAGAAGTGACAGATAAATCACAAGCTAGTATGAAAATACATACAAGTGTATATGAAACTTCAAAATGTCTAAGGAACAAGAATAGTGAGTGTAACCAAGGGACAGTAAATTTACACATTGATGACCCATATCCATACAGATGAACAGCCGTTATGGATAATGACAATAATAATGGATTTAGAATAAATGAACTACTTCAAAATTGACATTTAAAGCTTTGGGGTGAATACTTTGAAGACTTTGTCCTGAGCATTTTTTGTTCAATGTCACCACCTCTCAGTATTTTGCTACCTTACATATACCCATAAATTTAAAGGTATCATCTTTACCTTGATGTTGGTCTTTAAAGTGCCTATAGATGGGTAGGTCTGTTTTTCCCCATTTTATTTGAAAGAGATGTACCCTAATCCTATCCATCAATTGGCATCTGGTCTGTCCTACATATTGTAGACCACATCCGCATTCTATCAGATAGATAATGAACTTATCTGCACAGCGAATCATGTCTTTGACATTAAATTGTTCATGATTAACATGAGACTTAAAGGGACAGTCTAGTCCAAAATAAACTTTCATGAATCAGATAGGGCATGTAATTTTAAACAGTTTTCCTATTTACTTTTATCACCAATTTTGCTTTGTTCTCTTGGTATTCTTAGTTTAAAGATTAACCTAAGAGGATCATATGCTAATTTCTTAGACCTTGAAGGCTACCTCTTTTCAGAATGCATTTTAACAGTTTTTCACCACTAGAGGGTGTTCGTTCATGTGTTTCATATAGATAACACTGTGCTCATGCACGTGAAGTTATCTGGGAGCCAGCACTGATTGGCTAAACTGCAAGTCTGTCAAAAGAACTAAAATAAAGGGGAAATTTGCAGAGGCTTAGATACAAGATAATCACAGAGGTAAAAAGTATATAAATATAACTGTTGGTTATGCAAAACTGGGGAATGGGTAATAAAGGGATTATCCATCTGTTAAAACAATAACAATTCTGGTGTAGACTGTCCCTTTAAAGGTATCTTTTTTTTTACCATATTTACAGGCTTTACAAAAGTCACAAGGAAAAAAGCCTTTGAGGCTATTGCCCTTCAAATCACGGTCGTTTTGTGATTTCTTATTGGTATGCTTGGGGCCAGAATATCTAAGATTTTTTGCTTTGCGATATATAAATTGTGGCATGTTGGTAAGGTGTTCGCCTATCACATCATCATCTTTTAGTAAGTGCCAATGTCTTTTGATGATCCTTTCTATGGTACCCCTTTTTTCGTTATATTGGGTAATAAACAGGACTGCTAATTTGCTGTTTGGTGTTATGGAGGTTTTATTTTTATAGTTCATCAAGGACTTCCTGTCAATCTCACCAACTTCATTAATAGTTTTATCAATAAGTTCTTCATTATACCCCCTTTCTAGAAACCTCTCCTTAAGTTTAAGGGATTGTATCGACCAAGTGCCCTCATTCGAGCAATTTTTTATAACTCGCATGAGTTGCCCTTTTGAGATATTGGTAATGCATCTGCTCAGATGACAGCTAGTATGGTGAATATAATTATTGCAATCAGCATCCTTAAAGTATGTTGATGTTTCAATAGTGCCATCTATGACTTGGATATTGAGATCTAGAGAGTTAATACTTTCTTTATTTATTGAATAGGTGAATTTTAAATTTGCCTGATTCTGGTTCATCACCTCTAGGGTATGGGTAAGGTCATCCATACTCCCCTTCCAAATCATTAATATATCGTTGATACATCTCTTGTATAGGACCAGGTCTGCATTCACTGGGCATGAATCCCAAAAGATGGATTCCCATTTGCCCATGTACAAGTTGGCATAACTCGGCGCAAACCTGGTCCCCATGGCTGTACCACATAATCGTCTACAAAACTTGTCTTCATTATTGAAATAGTTATGATTCGAAAAATACTCTATGCCATTCAAAATTAAATCCTTCTGTTCTTGTGGCATGGTGCAATCTTTATCCAGATAATGTTCTACTGAGTTAAAACCTTCTAGATGGGGAATACACGTGTAAAGCGACGTGACATCACACGTCACCCAGAAATAATTATCTTCCCATTCTATATCTTTAAGGATATTAAGAACTTCAGTGGAATCACAAAGATAAGAGGGCAAATCTTTGACAAATTTCTGTAAGTTTTTGTCAATGTACTCTGATAGATTGCTCGACAGGGAACCAATGCCAGAAATTATGTGTCTGCCAGGTGGATTTGTTAAGTTCTTGTGGATTTTTGGTAAGTAATAAAAAACGGGTGTCTTAGGATATCTATTAGATAGATAGTTAAACTCTTTTTATTATTGTTTAAAATCCCTGAATTTTTAGCTTCTACTAATAAATAGTCTAAAGTTCTTTTATAGTTATCAGTGGGATTTGAGTTTAATATCTCATAGGTCTCTGTCATCTAGAATCCCATTGCATTCATTTGAATAGTCATTTTTATTAAGAATAACTATTCCACCACCCTTATCGGCAGACTTGATGATGATTTTCCTGTTATTTTATAATTTTCTAATAGTGTCTAGTTGACTCTTAGTTAAGTTCTTACGAAATTTATTCTGTAATTTTAATTTTTTATGTCATTACATACCATAGTTTCAAATGATTCTATTGCTGAACCTTTGTAATTGGTGGGGAAGAACCTGGATTTAGGTTTTAAGTCAGTGTGTATATATCGATCAGAATTTGACATAAAGTAACTCTTAAGGGTCAATTTCCTCACAAATTCTTTTGTATTCAAATAGGTCTTGAATTTGTCAAAGCCTTGCGAAGGTGCATAAGCAAGGCCTAAACTTAGTACTTGTTTCTCCTGCATTGATAATGCTGTATTATTTAAATTATAGATACCTTTAATCTCCTTAGAGGTAGTTTCATTACTAGTCCTTAAAGGGCCATTATGCACTCAAAAAAATATTGGCTAATTAAATAAAGCATTAAAAGAAAATAAAGTTTTAAATTAACATGTATTATCAATTTTACTGCTTAAGGTCCTAAAAATGATGTTAAAGTTTAAAGTCCTCTGACTTCATGAGAATACGTTTGTAGTACCCAGTAGCTGCAGAACAAGGCTTTTTTCCACAGTCCCTAACTTGTGTTTAGAAAGCCCTCCTGCTGGAGCGGTCTCTGTAATGTGCTTTGTGTGCAGTAATATGTTGAAAGGCAGAAACTATGTAGATACACACAGAAACTGAAGAATTCCACTTCCCTTTCCCCCTCCCGTTACCACAGATCTCCTCTAGTCTCTGCACACCCTTATAAATGCTGTGGTAACCGAGAGGGGGAGGGAAGTGGAATTCCTGCAGCGTTAGAACGGACAGAAGGGAAAATATGCTGCTGAGTTTAGTAGCTTCTGTGTATATCTGCATCTGCTGATTTCACACAGTCCGTTCTAACGCTGCAGGAAATCCACTTCCCTCCCCCCTCCCGGTTTCCACGGCATTTAATTAGAGTGTGCAGACTGGAGGAGATCTGTGGTAACCGGAGAGGGAAAGGGAAGTGGAATTCTTCAGCTTCTGTGTATATCTACATCGTTTCTGCCTTTCAATATATTACTGCACTACAAAGAACATTACAGAGACCGCTCCAGCAGGAGGGCTTTCTAAACACAAGTTAGGGAGTGTGGAAAAAAGCCTTGTTCTGCAGCTACTGGGTACTACGAATGTATTCTCATGAAGTCAGAGGACTTTAAACTTTAACATCATTTTTAGGACTTTAAGCAGCAAAATTGATAATACATGTTAATTTAAAACTTTATTTTCTTTTAATGCTTTATTTAATTAGCCCATATTTTTTTGAGTGCATAATGGCCCTTTAAATCACTACTGGGTGTGTTAGTCACAGTATTGCTAGGTCTTAATTTATTCTTAATTCATATCCCTGCTCTTTCTCCTCTATGTATCTCCTTTTTTGTGGGGTGTCTGTGTCCTCTGGTACTGTTTGTTTTCTTTTGCCTGGGTTGGAATCTCTTGGTGGGGCATTGTATTGTCCCATCCCTAAAAAAGAAGAGGAGGAGGAATGAAATTCTCTATATTTATTGATAACCTTCATTAATTCCTGAGAGGCATCATTTATGATTAGATTCCATTTGTCAGAGAACTCCTGAGAGTTAAGTGTGAAAGCACAGTCTTTAATTATAGTTAAACCTTTAGGAAATATATTGAGTACAAGACTTTTTTTCAAAAATGATATTTCAATTTTATATTTGGTTTCTGAGACTAGGAGTTAATCTAGATTCTTAAAAATGGTGTTAATATCAGTCACCTTGTTATTCCCAGTGTTGTCCTCTCTATTAAGAGCAGAGTTGATGTCTGAGATCTAAATTTGGCTCAAGAGAGACTGGTTAATAGTAACTCTGCACAGTTGACAGAAACAGCACCTACAAATGACTTATATACTAATAAAACCAATAGAAATGATTGGAACACATCCAATAACTCTAAAAAAAGGAAACTACCCTAAAAGAAATATGGGGGGACGGGGTGACAACAGACAGTTTATACAACTGACGACTCACACATCGGATTATTTGCAACCATCAGGTATAGAAATGAGGACCTACCCTGAACAGTACACTCATCCCCAATACACTGGTAGGAGGGATAGTAGAGATTTTGCCCCACCTAGGCACTACTACAGACCCCCACATTACGATGAAATCCGAGAAAATGAGAGAATTAATGAATATCCTCAGTACTCAAATAGCTACAGAGATATATTCTATAATGGCCATAACAGAAGATTTTAAGCAAGTCATAATTATAGAGGCAGGCATGAAAAAGCCGAGGAATTTGGATATATACAAGAGGGAAGACATCAGACATACCACACTGAACCCAATAGATTTAATTCCCAACTTCACAGCAATGATCGAGGGAATTTTTGTACCCATTACAGTAAGAACTGGAGGAATGGTCACAAACAAGATGAAAATAGGTTTGCAGTGTTAGGGAGATCAGACAATAACTTACAATCACCATTAAACAATAGACCTCCAAATATTGCATCCAATAACATCCAATTTGATGGTCCCGATCTAGCTCATTCCTCCTCCTCCTCTTTTTTTAGGGATGGGACAATACAATGCCCCACCCAGAGATTCCAACCCAGGCAAAAGAAAACAAACAGTACCAGAGGGCACAGACAACCCACAAAAAGGAGATACATAGAGGAAAAAGAGCAGGGATAAAAATTAAGAATAAATTAAGACCTAGCGATACTGTGACTAACACACCCAGTAGTGATTTAAGGACTAGTAATGAAACTACCTCTAAGGAGATTAAAGGTATATATAATTTAAATAATACAGCATTATTAATGCAGGAGAAACAAGTACTAAGTTTAGGCCTTGCTTATGCACCTTCGCAAGGCTTTGACAAATTCAAGACCTATTTGAATACAAAAGAATTTGTGAGGAAATTGACCCTTAAGAGGTACTTTATGAAAACTTCCCTAGATTACAAACAATCAGATGGTATATATGTGTCAAATTCTGATCAATATATACACACCGACTTAAAACTAAAAAAAAACTAGAAAATAACAGAGAAATCATCATCAAGTCTGCTGATAAGGGTGGTGTAATTGTTATTCTTAATAAAAATGACTATTCAAAAGAATGCAATAGAATTCTAGATGACAAAGAGAAAAAATAGATATTAAACTCAAATCCCACTGATAACTATAAAAGAACTTTAGAATATTTATTAGTCGAAGCTAAAAATTCAGGGATTTTAAACAATAAAGAGTTTAACTATCTAATAGATATCCCAACACACCTGTTTTTCATTACTTACCAAAAATCCACAAGAACTTAACAAATCCAATTGGCAGACCCATAATTTCTGGCATTGGTTCCCTGTCGAGCAATCTATCAGAGTACATTGACAAAAACTTACAGAAATTTGTCAAAGATTTGTCCTCTTATCTTCGTGATTCCACTGAAGTTCTTTATATCCTTAAAGATATAGAATGGGAAGATAATTATATCTGGGTGATGTGTGATGTCACGTCGCTTTACACGTGTATTCCCCATCTAGAAGGTTTGAACTCAGTAGAACATTATCTGGATAAAGATCGCACCATGCCAAAATAACAGAAGGATTTCATTTTGAATGGCATAGAGTATATTTTGAATCATAACTATTTCAATAATGAAGGCAAGTTTTATAGACAATTATGTGGTACAGCCATGGGGACCAGGTTTGCACCGAGTTATGCCAACTTGTACATGGGCAAATGGGAATCCATCTTTTGGGATTCATGCCCAGCGAGCGCAGACCTGGTCCTATACAAGAGATATATTGACAATATATTAATGATTTGGAAGGGGAGTATGAATGACCTTACCCATACCCTAGAGGTGATGAACCAGAATCTGGCAAATTTAAAATTCACCTATTCAATAAATAAGAAAGTATGAACTTTCTAGATCTCAATATCCAAGTCATAGATGGCACTATTGAAACATCAACATACTTTAAGGATATTGATTGCAATAATTATATTCACGATACTAGTTGTCATCTGAACAGATGGATTACCAATATCCCAAAAGGGCAACTCATGTGAGTTATAAAAAATTGCTTGAATGAGGGCACTTGGTCGACACAATCCCTTAAACTTAAGGAGAAGTTTCTAGAAAGGGGGTATAATGAAGAACTTATTGATAGAACTATCAATGAAGTTGGTGAGATTGACAGGAAGTCCTTGTTGAGCTTTAAAAATAAAAACCTCCATAACTCCAAACAGCAAATTAGCAGTCCCGTTTATTACCCAATATAACGAAAAAAGGGGTACCATAGAAAGGATCATCAAAAGACATTGGCATTTACTAAAAGATGATGATGTGATAGGCAAACACCTTACCAACACGTCACAATTTATATATCGCAAAGTGAAGAATCTTAAAGATATTCTGGCCCCAAGCATACCAAATAAGAAATCACAAAACAACCGTGATTTGAAGGGCAATAGACTCAAAGGCTTTTTTTCTTGTCACTTTTGTAAAGCCTGTAAATATGGTAAAAAATGATACCTTTAAGTCTCATGTTAATCATGAACAATTTAATGTCAAAGACATGATTTATTGTACAGATAAGTTCATTATCTATCTGACAGAATGCGGATGTGGTCTACAATATGTGGGACAGACCACACGCCAATTGAAGGATAGGATTAGGGAACATCTCCTTCAAATAAAATGGGGAAAAACAGACCTACCCATCTACAGGCACTTTAAAGACCAACATCAGGGTAAAGATGATACCTTTAAATTTATGGGTATATGTAAGGTAGAAAAATACTGGAGAGGGGGTGACATTGAACAAAAAATGCTCAGGACAGAGTCTAAATGGAGTTTTAACCTTGATTGTATTCACCCCAAAGACTTAAATACCAATTTCTGTTGTAGTTCATTTATTCTAAATCCATTATTATTGTCATTATCCATAACAGCTGTTCATCTGTAGAATCCTCATACATGGATATGGCTCATCAATGTGTAAATTTACAGTCCCTTGGTTACACTCACTATTCTTGTTCCCTAGAAACTTGAAGTTTCATATACACTTGTATGTATGTTCATACTAGCTTGTGATTTATCTGTCACTTCTTAGTTGCTGTCTAGAGATAATAGTTTTTTCTCACATTTCTTAAATATTTTTTATCCATAATAATAACTCATTAAGTCATGCAAGATGTGATCATTAAGTAAGATGTGTAATTTCAATTAACCATGACATTACTTATATATTAGAATATAGATTTATGTTTATTCATATTCTTTAACGTCCATTTCTAGTGACGATTATGAATATTTTGTACTTTATAATTTAATTATTAGAGATAAGCAACATTTTCACATTGACCCACATTGTGTAACATATGTTTTACAAATAGTATGCGATACCTTTTATATTTATGGGTATATGTAAGGTAGTAAAAGACTGGAGAGGGGGTGACATTAAACTTGAACTGTTCAGCACAGAGTCTAAATGGATTTTTAACCTTGATTGCATTCACCCTAAAGGCCTAAATGCCAATCTTTGAAGTAGTCCATTTATTCCAATCTATTATATATTGTCATCATCTATAATGGCTGTCCCCCATACATCAATATTGGTCACTAATGTGAAATTTTAATGTCCCTTGATTATACTTATAATTTCTGCTCTCTAGACACTTGGAAGTTTCATATACACTTGTATGTATGCTCGTACCAGCTTGTAATTTATTCGTCACTTCCCGGTTGTTGTCTAGAGACAATAGTTTATTTTCATATTCCTTTGTGTATATTTATCATTATTTTTCATCTTTTATTTTTTATCTCTCATCTTTTATTTTTTATCTCTCATTTTTTATGTATAATGACCACCTATTAAGTTCTGTTAGGTGTGTCCATCAAGTATGATGTGCAATCTAAATCCATCAAGTATGATGTGTAATCTAAATTAATCATGGCATTTCTCATTTATTAAAATATGGGTTTATGTTTATTCAACATCCTTTATGTCCCTTTCGAGTGACGATATTTTGCACATTAGAATTTAATTATGTATGATAAGCAAGATTTTCACATTGAGTAACATATGTGTTATATATAGTATGAGATACTATTTGTAAGTACGAATTGTTACTTTTGGCAGTTTAGTAAGATCTAGTAGTTGTGTTAGTTTCATTTGTTGATATTAATGTTAACACTAAGATATAACTGTTACATGTAATTGTTTTAATATTTTAAATCTATGCATTATACAGATGTATATTTTGTCTAAACAACATTGGGAAGAATACAGGCCCCCGATTTTATCTATATTCCTTTGTTCCAATTGTCTCATTATGGAATAGGATATTTTTTTGTCATATATTGTAACATCTACATTAAGATGTCTATCTAATTGAAATTTTATATATGACCTAAAACACTCAAAAAAATTGTTAAAATGCAATTATTTTCTATTTAAGGGCACGTTTGCCCACATTCAGTATGGATTCCACCATTACTGTATATAGTGCTTTGGCACCAATCCAGAAGCTGACAAACCGGATATGATGCTATACCGGAAATCAAAATACCTGAACCGGAAATGCAAGTGGTGTCCACCTGTGACACACGGCTTTGACTCTTTGGCGGTAAAACATTTACATTTAAAAGGCCTCATCATACACACCTCCTTATGTCTTGAGAAGGCCCTGTAACGGGCTGAAACGCATAGATTGATCCTAAGGAGGCTTGTATTCTACCCTGGTGAGTCTATTTCTAATAGACCCAATTTGAATAGTTGTTTTTTGCATGTTTTTTATTTATTCTTTACAGGTTGGGCGAGTTTAGGCTTACTTATCCTATGAAACCCACCCCCACAGGACGGCACCGCAGCACGATTTAGGACACTTTTAAGGATACAGACACCATTCAGGACTTTACACCTTGTCCAATTGGAGGTTTTGGACATTCCATCCCCTTTTTTTCACTTTCACTATTTTGCCTCAGGAGGGGTGCTTATTTATAAGCACAGACTTTACTGTCAATACCCGGGTATCGCTATTATTTTTTGTACTACCTACACATCACATGTGATTATTTGTACTTTAACTGTGTCATATACTTATTATTTGCAGTTAGAAGCATACCCCTTATCTTTATTTTAAAAAATATATATTCTTTGTTTTGCTTTGTTTATCTATATGCATTTTTAATAATTATTTTATGTGTGGTCAGACTGGCAATAATTGAACCTTTTGTTTTTATTATCTGGATATCAATTAAATTCTTGTTTTAACTTTTCTGGGAATTGGTTGCACTTATGTTAACCTTATTGTAATCAAGGTTCTATCTAACCTTAAAGGACCAGTCAACACATTAGATTTGCATAATCAACAAATGCAAGATAACAATACAATGCAATAGCACTTAGTCTGAACTTCAAATGAGTAGTAGATTTTTTTATAACAAATTTCAAAGTTATGTATATTTCCACTCCCCTTGTACCATGTGATAGCAATCAGCCAATCACAAATGCATATACGTATAGTCTGTGAATTCATGCAAATGCTCAGTAGGATCTGGTGACTCAAAATTTGTAAATATAAAAGACTGTGCAGATTTTTTTAATGGAAGTAAATTGGAAAGTTGTTTAAAATTACATACTGTATCCAAATCATGAAAATTTAATTTAACCTGAGTGTCCCTTTAAGCCTCTAGGTTCTGCTAATTTGTTGTTATTATACTTTATAAACAGGCAACTATAAACCATGGCAGTGACAGTAGGTTAGATATATGAAACTTTGTTTTAAAAACAAGTTAATCAATAAAATTAGATGTGCTATACTAACTGAAAAATAAAAATTACTTTTAAAAGTTCTTTTGTGTAATAAATTTAGGGATGCCAAAGTGTAACACACATATATTAATTAATTAGTCTAAGATTTAAATGTTTTAGGATTATTTAAAATGCATCACAAAACAGAAACTTGAGATATTACGTCTAAAAGGAATTATTATTATTTTGTTGAGGAAATATGTATAACTATGTCTCTCAATGTAAGCAAGAGGACTGATCAAGGTATTCTTTGTTTATGTTTGATTTACTTTCTTGCATTCCTGAGACAAATTCAGCAAATAATTATCAATAATTACAAAGATACCTTAATAATGAAAGCTTGGTAGGTTGCCATAAATGTATTTGCTAAAAAAAAAATTGAATATATATATATATATATATATATATATAAGCAATTGTATATTTGTAAAGCAAAGACAATATGCTACAGGGTGATGGACCTGCAAAATATTTTTAGCTCCCACAATATGTTGTTTAAAAGCAATTGATTCATTAATCATTGATGGTGCAGCACAAATAAGATCTATAAAAATAACTAATCCTATCATTATTCCATTTTGTATGTTTAATATTAGAACTGTATAATTCTTTTGGACTGGTTACTTAAAAAAAAAAAAAAAAAGATCAAATACAGAATGCATGAAAGAAATCATTAATAAAATGATTCACATTACAATGAATGTGGACAAAGAATCTCTGAAAAAGGTTCATGTTATAAAAGGCCCCAATACATTCATAAAGCAGAAAGGTTGACAGATGTTGATATATGGGAAAATTATTTAATAGAGGAGTAAAAAAGAAATAGGAAAGTAGAGGGAAGAAAAATAGATTAATAATATCAATGTAAAGAATGACAGACATATAATGTAGAGTTTAGAATGAAACAAATTATGAAAAGGACAAAAAAAACTAAAAGAAAATGTGGTGCAAATGAGAAAAGAATAGTCTAGAGGAGTTCAAGGCTTGTGAAATGGGTGTAGATGAAAAATAATAAGAAAATGTAAGGAAGGTATGAATAAGGAACAGAGTATAAAAATAAAGAAGATGATACACGTATGGTCAAAATTGTATTAAATATTCTTTCTGTTTGCAATATCAGATTGCAGAAATGATTAAACTACTGTTGTTCATTTCATTATTTTAGATACTTTAAAAGAATAATATCCTAAAAGTGGTTAGTAATGGACAAGTTATTCTCATTATATTGTAGATTAAAAACAAACAAAAAGAGGATCTATCTGTCTATCTATCTATTGGGTACTTTATAGAGCGCAAACTAAATACCTGTGAAGGTCAAAAAGGCGCTAAGGGAAAGCAAATAGGAGGAGGGGGGGATGGGTGTTCAGTTGAAGAGCCAGGTTTTGAGGTCCTTTCTGAACTTTATAAGGGAGGTGGATTGTCTGAGGTGCAGCAGGAGGGTGTTCCATGTCTTTGTTGCCATGTGGGAGAAGGATCTTTCGCCCTCTGTGGATTTGCTGATGCGGGGATGACTGCGAGTGCTTGGTCGGCCAATCTGAGTTGTCTGGCGGTGGTGTAGAAATTTACGTGGTGGTTGATGTATTCGGGACCGATGTTGTGTAGGGCCTTGAACACATGGGTAAGGAGCTTGAAGGTGATTCTCCTGTTGATGGGGAGCCAGTGAAGTTTCCTTAAGTGTTTGGTGAGGTGGCATTGAAGAGGAATGTCAAGGATGAGTCTGGCTGAGGTGTTCTGGATATGTTGGAGTCTCTTTTGGAGTTTGATGGTGGAGCCAGCTTAGAGTTCGTTGCCGTAGTCCAACCGGCTTCGGAAAAGGGCGTGGATGACTGTTTTCCTGGTTTTGGTAGGGATCCACTTGAAGATTTTTCATAGAAGGTGGAGAATTTGGGACTTCCGGTGGGCGGGACCTCATAGGCAGACGCAACTCTAGAGAGCTCCGTACATCGGAGTTAAGGAAACTTAAAAAACGCTAATTTTTCCTGCCTAACCCCACTCTGATCAATTGCCAGGCTGTATGTGACAACGCTGGCTACTATTAACAGAGTGCAGATCACTTCACTTGATCTAGCAACCGGGAGCCCACAGAAAATAAGGATCCACTCTGCTGCGTCACGCCACCATCTTGGCTCACATATCGAGCGAGATACCCAGCAACCTGACAACCGCACCGAAAAGTTTGACCCCGCAGAGACAGCAAATTCTCATGGTGATGCACAGCACCCACGAAAGTGCCGGAGGAATCCCCTGAATTTGATCGCAAGGGAACACATAGCCCCGAATAGAGGAGATACCGGAAGGCCACCGGAGAACCGCAAGCGGACACGTAAGCTGCAATATACTATATGGGACACTCAAACACTTTTTCACTGTATAAGCTGCACAAAAAAGTTACACTGGGACATATGACACATAACAACGAGTCCCTCTGAAGTGCCTACGCAATGCACAATCATTAGGCCTTATTCCCGGTTGTGGTTATACATCGCTACGCGGCCCTCTCTTTATGCTGAGAGACAAAATAACAAGGAATCACTGGTAAAGGCACTTCAGCGTTAACGTCTTCTGTTCTCCTGACGTAACTTTAATTTTCTTGGTGCCTGCTTGGGAACAGAGGTGCGAGGGCCTTGAACCTTAACATCTGTTATTTGAAACTCCTCCACACCAAAGGTATCACCCTAGCTGTCTTCTTCACGTCCATCTAACCCAGAAAATCTTCACTAAACAGCACCATTTGGCTCTTTGACTTCCTGAGTTTGATAAATCACCAGAACCCTGATATTTACAAAGCAATCTACCCCCTTTGTGACAAGCTTGCTATCACGAACTTTTAAATACTCTGACATATCAGACGTGGGTACATTGGGGCTGATGAAAGTGGACAAGTTCTTCTTCAAGCTGCCCTCCCCTGCTGCTGCAGATATGTCACATAGGTCAAAAACTACAGATAATAACAAAAGGCAACAAAGACACACAGTTGACATACATGTTGAAAATCCACCACTTATGGATCAGAATATGGGCCAAAACCTAGACCACACTGCTTTATTACAAGAACTGAAGTCCTTTTTTCTCCCTAAAATGGACTCTCTGCAAACAGGGGTTGATACCTTAACATGTGAAATTAGGCAGTTTTCCTCACGGTTGACTGCGGCAGAAACCCGCATATCAGATACAGAAGATAGACAATCAGTGGCTGATGTGGCTATTAAACAACTGACCAAGAAAACACAACAACTTCAAAACCGCATCGACGACCTAGAGAATAGAAGTCGTCACAACAACCTGTGCATAGTGGGAATTCCGGAATCCATCAAGGGTAAAGACCTGCTAGAGTTTACAGCACTCACATTTCCTAAACTTCTAGGCCTACATGCAGACATCCTCCCGATAGATGTGGAAAGAGCGCATCGAATGGGACCAGAGAGGGGCCTGGAGCAAATGCAATCCAAACCAAGGCAGGTCATATTCAAATGCCTGAACTTTCAGGAAAAGCTAAAAATTCTAAGAGCATATCGGACACATAAAGAGGTACTCTATGAGGGTTCCAGATTATTCCTCTTTCAAGATTTTTCTATGGAGGTGTCAAAGCAAAGGAAAGAATTTGCACCACTGTGCTCCCAACTGCATGAGCAAGGAAGACAAGCCGCCTTACTATTCCCCGCAAAGCTACGGCTGCAGACCCCCCATGGGGTTAAATTCTTCCACTCTCCACAGGCACTGAAATCTTATTTGTCTACAGAGCAACATCAACCACCACCCTGATACAGCTTCCCAGTGTCCCTGAAGGGGACTTTAAGTTCAGGTTTTTGAATCCTTAAAAGACAGGATAGATGGCTTTATCCTGTTTGCTTGATGAGTCCACATGGTATGGTGGATTACCTGAGACTAAACAGACATTTGGTTCAAGATGGAGGTCTGGAAAGGCCTCCTGGGTAATGTTAATAAGTTATAGATTGTTAAGTTGTTATGTTATGTTTTTTACTCCCGCTTTACATATCATCTTATGTATAGATACAAATGACGCTTAATGTTATGTTTGAAATGTTGATGTTTATTATTGCTTTTTACACTACTTGCACTATTGAACCTAATACATATGGTTCTGGGAGACTACACCAGGAAGGTTACAAACTTAGAGGACCCCCCTTAGGCAACAAGGATGAGCAATATAGAAAGCAAAACTCTTGCAAGTACAATCATAAATTCCTTCACCACCTTAGAGGGGAGAGGAAATTATCCTTTAACACCTTAGGTCTTGCTATAATATCTTACTTACCAGTAACCACTTCCACGTCACTAGGTGGGACCGCTCATACAGAGAACACAAACTCTGACACTAAGGAACAGGGAGACATTGTCCATAGTGTTATCCACTTATGTAAGGGGCAAGACTAGATAGTCCACCCGACCCAACACGTTGCAAACGTTGTAGTCTCCTATATTGGAATAATACCAATAGAATGTCGAATACCCTAATTGTCAATTATCATGGGACAGTCCAACTGAATGTATTTGTGGTAAAAAGCTATGAAATTGACTGCATTGTAAGGTTTTTCAAATATCAAGGTATGCTATCCCCCAGAACCCCGTCCTTTATTTCCTTCCTATTATGCATATTGGTCTTATCTCTTCTGCTCTTTTCTCCCTACACCTCCTTTCTTCCTCCCCCTCCCTTTTTTTTTTTTTTTCTTGACGCTAAGACACATAAGAGCTTTATACTGTAAAGATGTCGCTTAAACTAGTGACATGGAATGTAGGAGGACTCAACTCACCAATAAAGCGCACGTCAGTTCTAACGCACCTTAGGAAGTTGGGGGCAGATATTGCCCTGCTTCAGGAGACGCACCTATTAGACCTAGAACACCAAAAACTACAAAAGGATTGGGTAGGCCAGGTTACATTTCTCTCCCACACTAAGGCTAGCCGTGGACTGGCTATTGTATTTGGGAAAAGGGTGGAGGCTACTATCCAACACAAGTATCTAGACCCTGACTGCAGGTATATGATAGTGTGTGCCAAGGTTAACTCAGTAGATTATGTATTCGGCAATATTTATGTCCCCAATCACAGAGATATGAAATTTTGGCGGGATCTGTTGCAAAGATTGGCCCCATATCTAGGTCTTAACCTGATATTGGGAGGAGATTTCAACATCTCCCCTACGCATAGTGTAGATAGACAATGGCTGGAACCACATAGTTTAACAGATCCTAGAAAAAATTATAAGGCCAACTATGAAACAAAAATATTCAACATGTTTGATAAAGACCTGGATGTTTGCGATATTTGGAGGTTGCAACATCCTGAGGCTAAGGAATATACGTGCCTGTCTAAAGCCAAACACACTCTTTCTCGCATAGATTTATTCTTAGCAGCTAACAGGTTAATTGACCAAGTGCGACATAGTAGAATTCACAACATCCTTTTATCTGACCATGCCCCGGTGGAACTGTGGTTGGGATCTGACGGACCACACATGAACAGAAACATACTCAGGTTTCCAACATATCTAACTAACTCAGAGACGTTTCATAAATTCCTACAACATTCATGGACAGACTTCATGACTGATAATGCACAGCACAAGGACAATCCCCTACTCCTATGGGAGACGGCGAAGGCGGTCCTAGCGGGTAACATCATTTCGTACATATCTAAACTTAAGCATACAACACAGTATAGGCTTAGAAGCCTACAGAAACAATTAGGACAGACTTATCAAATCTACCTTCAGACTAAGACGAAACCGGCCTATATTAAATACATTACCTCAAAAACAGACCTTGAGACGTTCAAAAAGCAACAGGCGGCTTCTGGCCTATTGAAGTCAGCAGGCAGGTTCTATAGATTCGGAGGTAGGGCAGGTAGGATGTTGGCCACCCTGACAAAACCACAGACAGCGAAGATTAAGATAGCAGCGTTACGCTGGAATAACAAAACTTGCACCACACTTGAAGACATTGCGAGCTGTTTTGCGCAATACTACTAGCAGCTATACGCGAGTCAAACTCCTTCGGCTCAGGAGATGCAGGACCAATTCTGGCATTCGGTACAGCTGCCCAAGATATCTCTAGAGCAAAGGAATAGTCTAAACGCCCCCATCACAAAAGAAGAATTGACACTTACCCTGCGGACTCGGCCAATGGGTAAAGCATCGGGCCCTGACGGGTTCCCAGCTGAATTTTATAGGCTACTTCATCCACAGATAGGGAGCACGCTCACTGATCTCTACAATGCCTTTTTGCTTTCCGATACAACCCCCTCGGCGAGCTTTACATCGGCCCATATCACTCTCATCCCTAAACCGGGTAAAGACCGATCTCTGCCTACATCTTTTAGACCCATATCGTTGTTAAACACCGATTACAAGCTCTTCACAAAAATTATAGCAAATAGACTCAAATCTGTCCTGCCAGAGCTCTTACACTCAGATCAGACGGGTTTTGTGGCGAAACGTACCTCGGTGGTCAACCTCCGCAGAGTGTTGCAGGTTATTGAATATTTTTGGTCTGGGGGGGAGAGAGGGGGCAGAAAGAACGCATCAGAGGCCTTCCAGTTATCGCTAGATGCAGAGAAGGCCTTCGATAGGGTCGAGTGGGCCCATCTGTTAAACACCATGCAGAAATTTGGTTTTGAGGGCCCCTTTCTGGATATTATTAGCAAAATATACAGGGCTCCTGTAGCAAGGGTTTTGTCTGACGGTTGCTTCTTGACTGATTTTAACCTACAAAGAGGCACCAGGCAGGGTTGCCCATTATCGCCCCTGTTATTTAATTTGGCCCTTGAGCCTCTCGTGCTTAAACTTAAACAAATTTTTCCAGGAATTGTCATAGGAGAGGTACCTCTCCACTTAGCATTGTACGCAGACGATATGCTGCTGTTCGTGGACTCCCCGCAGATCTATATCCCGCGTATACTTCGAGTAATATCTGATTTCGGTAGCTTCTCCGGATACAAAATAAACACCTCTAAGTCGGAGATACTTTGGATCCACAGAAACCAGAACTCTAGACACACCTACCCTTTTACTGAGGTGACAAATGGCCTCACCTATCTGGGCATTCATCTTCATAGAGACCCAACAAAAATATATGAACTAAATATCACAGAGAAATGTGCACAGCTTTCTTCTCTTCTTTCCAATTGGGCCAATCTCCCTCTGGGGCTGTCGGGGCGCATTAGCCTGATAAAGATGTCAATCTTACCCAAAACCCTATATCCGCTACTTATGCTGCCTTTTCTAATGACAAAAACTGATTTAAGTAGGCTCACAAGAGCTATATCTTGCTTTGTCTGGAAGGGGGGCAGACCGCGAATTGCAACACATAAACTGCATCTCCCTTACACCAAGGGGGGATTGGGACTCCCGAACATACAATGGTATAACTGGGCGGCTCTAGCCAGACTAGTAACAGACTGGCAGCTGGGTACAGGACACTTTTGTGACCTGAAATTGGAGGAGGCGGTAGTAAGTCCCATAGCTGTGGCCTTCCTGCCGTACGGAGACTGCAAAACGCTACCCCCTTCAATCACTAATAATGTGATGTATAGGGACCCGCTAAGAGCCTGGGGGAAGTTGCACAAGTACCTAAAATCGGACAGTCCTACCCCAAACTATATACCTATAGTGGGAAATCCCTGCTTCCCAGCGGGGAATGACCACGAACCATTTCATATTTGGAAGAGACTGGGCTTTGTAACCATTGGTGATATGTTGGACCTGCTACAACACACAGTACGCTCCTTTCAGGAGCTGAGAACTAAGTACCAAATCCCCAATCGACATTTTTATGCCTATCTGCAATTGAGGCATTATATTCTAACCATGCAGTCACGGTGTGAAAAATTCTGGGAGAAATCGCCTTTTGCCGTTTCCCAGACATTGTTTCGTATGGGCATATTCTCCTTGTCCCAATTCTACTCACGTATCGTGATGCAGGACGAATCCTTTATACTTACTGGCATATTGTCAAGACATAACCTCACTAACTCAATAGAACTGACAACCCAAGATATAGTGGACAGCTTAGAACGCACCAAACAGGCAACATTATCAGTACATCTCAGAGAAACACAGATAAGGACATTACATATGGACTACATCACACCTCATAGGGCAGCAAAATGGAACAAACAGATTCTAGATCAGTGTGTCAAGTGTGGGATGGTTGCCCCATCGTTCCAACATTATTTTTACGCCTTCCCAGCAATTAGAAGATTCTGGGGACAAATTCAATACTGGCTAAAAATCACACTAAAACTAGACCTAGGGCTCCATGTACGAAGCAGCGAAAGCTGCTCCGGAGCCTTTGCGGGGCAGGTTCGCATATGCGAGCCTGCTTCCCGCAATGTAAGAAGCAGCGGTCATTAGACCGCTGCTTCCTACACCCTTCGCCACCTCTTAGGTGGCGAAGCAAAATCACTGAGAGCTCGCTCGCTCTCGGTGATTGACAGCCCCTTCAGTCTCGTGATTGGTCGCGCGATTGAAGGGGAGGGCATTACACACTCCGCTGAGTGTGTAATGATACATACGGGCAAGCGCATCAATAGATCTGCTGCCCGTGTGTAGCGGAGGCGGGCGGACAGCTTTGCGAGTTAAGAAGCTGTCCGCCCGCCTCTTAGTACATGGAGCCCCTAGTGTTCACGATGACTGAAATACTACTGTTTAGGTGGGATGATGCGTGCAAACCGTTACACAGACTTCTAACGGCCTGTGTTCTGCTGGCCAGACAATGCATTCTTAAAAGATGGATTAGCAGACAAGCCCCAACAGTAGCGCAGTTCAAACACCTGCTGTTAAAGCAACTCTTTATAGAGCAATACGATGTTAGACTAGACACGTTGCGTAGGCTGAAGCCTTTTCTGCGTAAATGGAGACCCTATATTGACACACTAGATCTGCCAACACAAAGACAGATTTTAAAACCGTTCATGCATTTAGAGACCATGTTCGAGATAGCTGCGGGTGGGAGTTGGCAGACTGTGACATACATAGTAGAAGATCACAATACTGAGCCAGGAATGTCTGAGATTATGCTGTTTTAGTCTAAGAATATATGAGCACATGCGATCTCCTTTTTTTTTTTTCTTTTTCTTCTTACCCCTCTCCCTCTTCTCCGTATTCCTCAGCTCTCCTTCCCATCTCCCCCTCTGATTCTTGATCTTTGATGAGGACTCCCCTCACTTCTGCTCCCTCTACGAGACTTTCATATCCCCAGACTCTCGCTGAGTCCCTTTATCCACCTAAAGTAATATATGTTTAGAATTAGGTCAATAACTATGTTTAATTTGTTAAATTGTTGTTGTTTGTATTAAAAGAAAAACCTCTGCTCGGGAATCATGCAAACGCCTGAAACTGAAGACTCCAAGCCTTTCAATGACTTTGTTTCATCAGAACTATGTCTTGTTACTACCCTTTTGAAAAAAACTGAGAAATTTTAACTATACCATGTAACTGTGTCTTTATGTATGCTTCCTGAGTGATTAATAAAAAGAATTAAAAAAAAAAAAAAGAAGGTGGAGAATTTGGAAGCATGTTGAGGTGATGGCATTGATTTGTTAGTTCATGGACAGTAAGGAGTCCAGGATGAAGCCTAGATTTTGTGCATGGTCGGTTGGGGTTGGAGGGTGACCGAGGGCTGTGGGCCACCAGGAGTCATCCCATGCAGATTTATTGGGTCCGAGGAGGACTTCGGTTTTGTCTGTGTTCAGTTTGAGCCGGTTGTCATTCATCCAGGCAGCGACTGCTGTCAGGCCTTTGTGGACGTTCTTTTTGGTGGTGGTGGTATCTCGGGTGAGTGAGATGATTAACTGGGTGTCATCAGCATAGGAGACGATGTTAAGGTCATGGCATTGGACGATGACTGCGAGAGGGGCCATGTAGATGTTGAAGAGGGTGGGGCTTAGTGAAGAGCCTTGTGGTACACCACAGTTGACTGTTGTGGGTTTGGAGGAGAAGGGCGGGAGTCTGACTTTCTGGGTCCTGCCCGTGAGGAAGGAGGTGATCCATTCCAGGGCTTTGCTGTGGATGCTGGCGTTGTGTAGGCGGGTCTGGAGGGTGTTGTGGTCGACAGTGTCAAAGGCTGCTGAGAGGTCTAGGAGAATGAGGGCGGCAGTTTCTCCTCAGTCGAGCATGGTGTGGATGTTGTCTGTGGTAGCGAAGAGGGTGGTCTTGGTGCTGTGGTTGCTTCTGAAACTGGATTGTGAGTGGTCCAGGGTGTGGTTGGCCTCAATGTGGTCAATAAGTTGCAAGTTGATGGACTTCTCTATGACTTTGGCCAGGAAGGGGAGTAGAGAGATGGGGCAGTAGTTATTCGGGTCTGTGGGGTCTGCTGAGGGTTTCTTCAGCAGGGGTTTCAGTTCTGCGTGCTTCCAGAGATCCGGGAAGGTGGCGGTTTTAATGGAGCAGTTGATGGTGTCGCGGAGTTAAGGGGCGATGGTGTAGCTTGATTTGTTGAATATGTGATGGGGGCATGGGTCCGAGGGTGCACCGGAGTGGATGGATTTCATGATTCTGAGGGTGTCCTCTGTGGTGAGGGGGACTCCAGATAGTCCGTGTGTGGTGTGGGGGGGCAAATTTGGGAGGGGTGTCTTTGGGTGTAGGGGAGTGGGTGGTGGAGGTTGAGTTATGAAGTGTGAAACTGTCATAGATGTTGAGTATATTGCAGTGGAAGTGTGCAGCGAGGGTATTGCAGAGGTCCTGGGAGGGTGGGAAGTTGGTGGTGTTGCTGTTGGGTTTATAGAATTCCTTGATGACTGAGAACAACTCCTTGCTGTTGTGTGCATTAGAGTTGATTCTGTCTTGGATGGCAGTTTTTATGAGGTGGTGGTGGGTGGTGATTGCTTCCTTAAAGGCATCTTTTTCCAGAAGGGTCTTGCTGGATCTTCAGGTTCTTTCCAATCGACTGCAGTAGCGTTTGAAGTCCTAAAGGGCCGGGGTGAACAAGCTGGCCTTGTTGGTGGTTTGGCAGCTGGACGATTTTTTGAGGGTGGCGAGGGTGTTGGAGCAGTCTGTAATCCAGAGGTGGAGGTTGCGGGCGGAAGAGTTGGCGTCTGTGGAGGTAGGTGGGGAGGATTTGTTTAGGGTGTGGTGGTCTTGGGTGATGTTGTTCAAGTTTCTGCGGGGCCGGTGGTACTGTCGGAGGTGGGTGGTGGGTTTGTTGAAGTATAAGTGTATGCAGTGGTGGTCAGTCCAGAGGAGTTTGATGATGTTATTTACTGAGATGTGGTTGCCTGAGGAAAAGATTGGGTCAAGGATAGGAAAGAAGTTCACTTAAATCTTACATTTTCTTTTTTTAATCTTTTGGGGGATATGTATCAAGACGTCAACTGTGTTGCATTTGGCGGCATCAATACACTTGCCTAACATTGCAGCCACGGACCTCCATATTTATAAAAAGGCTGGCAAAAAGACGCGCACCAAGTACAGGGCTATGAGCATCAGTCATTGCTCTCGCATCTATTTCACTTTTTCCCAAATTTATTTATACCCTGTCAGTAAACGCCACCACTATACTAAAATATTTAACCCCTATCCCGCCGCTCCCCGACCCCGCCGCAACCTAAATAAAGTTATTAACCCCTATCTCGCCACCCCCAGACCCCGCCGCAACCTAAATAAAGTTATTAACCCCTATCCCACCGCCCCCAGACCCCACCACAACCTAAATAAAGTTATTAACCCCTATCCCGACTCTCCCCGACCCTGCCACAACCTAAATAAAGTTATTAACCCCTATCCCGTCACTCCCGGACCCTGCCACAACATAAATAAAGTTATTAACCTCTATCCCGCCGCTCCGCAACCCCGCCGCCACTAAATAAACATATTAACCCCTAAACCTCTGGCCTTCCACATCACTACCACTAACTAAACCTATTAAACCCTAAACCGCCAGCCCCCCACATCGACATAAACTAAATTAAGCTATTAACCCCTAAACCTAACAACCCGCTAACTTTAAATTAAAATTACAACATCCCTATTTTAAAATAAATGTAAACTTACCTGTAGAATTAAAATAAACTATTTTTAAACTATTAATTAACCTACCCTAACTATTGTACTACAATTAAATTAAACTAGCAATTAAATAAACTTCTTTGGGGCATTGCCCCAAAGAAATCAGCTCTTTTACCTTTAAAAAATATACAAACACCCCCCAACAGTAAAACCAAACACCCAACCAATCAACCTCCCCAAATAAAAAACCTATCTAAAATAACATAAGCTCCCCATTGCCCTTAAAAGGGCATTTGTATGGGCATTGCCCTTAAAAGGGCATTTAGCTCTTTTACATGCCCCCAGACTCTAATCTAAAAATAAAACCCACCCAAAAAAACCTTAAATAAACCTAACACTAACCCCCGACGATCCACTTACAGTTATTGAAGTCCCGCTTGAAGGATCCATTCAGCCAGCAAGAAGTCTTCATTCGGGCGGCCTCTTGCATCTTCATCCAGCCGGCGAAGTCCTCATCTAGTCGGCAAGAAGTCTTCATCCAGACGGCATCTTCTATCTTCATCCATCCGCCGCAGAGCGGGTCCATCCTAAAGACATCCGGCGTGGAGCATCCTCTTCATACGGTTGCTGCCGCAAACTGGACTTCAATGCAAGTGACGTAATCCAAGATGGCGTCCCTTGCATTCCTATTGGCTGAAAGATTTCAATCAGCCAATAGGATTACAGCTGTTAAAATCCTATTGGCTGTTCCAATTAGCCAATAGGATGAGAGCTCCATTTTTTTTCTTTTGGGGGGGGGGGGGTTGGTTGGTTGGGTGGTGGGTTTTACTGTTGGGGGGTGTTTGTATTTTTTTTAAAGGTAAAAGAGCTGATTTTTTGGGGCAATGCCCCACAAAAGGCCCTTTTAAGGGCCATTGGTAGTTTATTGTAGGCTATGGGTTTTTTTATTTTGGGGGTCTTTTTTATTTTGATAGGGCTATTAGATTAGGTGTAATTCTTTTCTATTTTTTATAATGTGGTTTTTTTCCCTGTAATTTAGTGTTTTTTTATTTTTTGTAATTTAGCAGGGTTTTTTTTTGTAATTTAGTAATTTGTAATAAGGTTTAATAGTAGATTTAAATAATTTGAGTTGGTTTAGGGTTTTTTAAAATGTAATTTAGTTTGTTTTAATTGCTAGTTTAATTTAATTATAGGATAATAGTTAGGGTAGGTTAATTAATAGTTTAATATAGTTTATTTTAATTCTACAGGTAAATTTACATTTATTTTAAGATAGTGATGTTGTAATTTTAATTTAAAGTTAGAGGGTTGTTCGGTTTAGGGGTTAATAGCTTAATTTAGTTTATGGCAATGTGGGGGGCTGGCGGTTTAGGGGTTAATAGGTTTAGTTAGTGGTGGTGATGTGGGAGGCCAGAGGTTTAGGGGTTAATATGCATATTTATTGGTGGCGGTGGCGGGGAGCGGCGGGATAGGGGTTAATAACTTTATTTATGTTGCGGCGGGGTCAGGGAGTGGCGGAATAGGAGTTAATGCTTTCAATTAGTAGTGTGGGAGACAGCATCTGTATATTTCTATCCTGTGGCATGGAGCAGGACTAGCCAAGTCCCAATGTAGTATTCAAATAAATGGATTTCCAGCCTCCAGGATACAATTTAAAAGACCTTTATTTCTTTTTCACAGGGTCCATAAAGAAATTCAACAACATTTCAAACCACACACTGGTGGTCTTTTAAATTGTATCCTGGAGGCTGGAAATCCATTTATTGGAATAGGAGTTAATAACATTATGTAGGTGGCGGCGATGTCGGGGCGGCAGATTAGGGGTGTTTAGACTTGGGGCTTATGTTAGGGTTTTAGGTGTAAACGTAACTTGTTTTCAACCATATAAATCAATTAGATATCTGGCAGCATCGAACATAAGCTTTTGCTGCGTTCAGACTCCCATTCATTTCTATGGCATCTGCGGCCTCCAGGGTGGCAGATTGAAAACCAGTTACGATGGCCCGAAATAGCCGCGAGCGTACCTGTTAGAAATTTGATAAATGGGAAAAAGTGTCAGATAGAGCCGAATGTGTATTCGGAAAATCTGTAATGACGTAAGCATCGATCTGCGTCGGATTGAGACCGGCGGATCGTATGTTACGTCACAAATTTTAAATTTTGCCGGTCTGTAGGCTTTGATAACTAGGTCGGATCAATCTTGCAACAATTACGCTGCGGATTTCCAGTGTATTTGTGGTTGACGGCTTGATACATATCCCTCTTTGTGTCAAGGTAGAAATGGTTCTAGAAGCTATATGACTATAGTAGTAGTTTTTTCGAGTATTTATTGATTAAACATTCAGAAATATGCTTATACATAAATATGTTTTTGTTTAAATATCTGAAAAATAATCTTTATTTTTGTTTATTTATGTATATTACATTATTTAAATATAGTATTATTTTTAGTATATTTATATTTTATATATATATATATATATATATATATATATATATATATAATCTGTAACTTGGTGTATTCTTTACAGAAGAATACTTACTTGTATTTGCTATTTTCCCATGAAAACATTAGAGTGTGATGTCTTGAATACTGTTTATAGCAGAGAAATAAATTACTGATGTTTCTAAAAATTAAAAACATGTCTGGCAAAATTAAGCTTTTTAAATTTGAGCACATAATACACTTAAATTTATGTAACTGTTCACACACAGGATCGGTAATAGCAGGAAGAAAATAAGATTTAAATAATTTTATGCATTTGTAGCAGAGCTAGAATGAAAGAAGAAATGGAAAAAATAACTACTTTTTGAGTACACTTAATATATGTTATAATAGCTTTGATTGCTTAAAATTATCTACAGGAACAAAACCTGTAATGGTATGAACAAAGAGCATAAAAAACAACCTTCAATGTGTATAGTACATTAATAATGAAAAAAGAGAATAAAGAGATAAAGGGAATGAATAGAAGAGTAGGCAACACATTAGTTAATTATTGTTAGAAAATAGCCAATTTTAACTTATAGTAGAATTAAATGCACCTTTTTTCTTCCTACCTGCAAATTTTGGTCCCAACGTATTGTTTTATTATAGTTTTTCATAGATGTTTGTATCATTATTTCACTATATACATATCAATGTTTATCTTCGACAGGAATAAAATATCCTTTTGGAATTCAGCTAAATCTGTCTTTTACTGGAATTATTTAAAAAAGTCTAATAATGTATAATTCATTACAATGTAGAAGTTGTACAGTGCACTTCCAAGCTAAAATATTACTTTTTGTTTGCTTATAATAATTAACATTAATCAAATTTAGCCTGGATTCTGGTTCGTGTGAATGGCCTTTCAATCTTTATCAGATGGGTTATTTAATCCAGCCATTGAACCCTTTTTCCAATCCATTCATTAGCCATGATATAACCCATTAACCAAACTTTTTTCTAGTGCATTCAGCCTAAATATACCACTTCTACTACTGTGTATGGGAACAATTCAAAACAGATATTCTAATCAGTATGAACTTATCAGCTGATTCTCAAAGGTCTTCTTTTTTTAACTACCTGGGCCTTCGAAAAGTTGCATGGAAAAAATACTTTTTATTTTCAAAATTAAAATTCTTGCACTTGCTCTGTTGAAATCAACTAAACATATTTAAGAAGATTGGAAATACTGGCAATTAATGGTGACATTTTTAGATATTAATTAGCACACTTTTTTTAGTATGATTGTTATGACATTTGTGTGCATGCTCCCAAAAGAGATACTCCTTTACTGTCAAATAAATGCCAAAAAACCCTATAAAAATATAATTTATACATTAAAAACATGAGCAAATGACAAATTATTTAAATAGTTTAATTCAAACCATGTGTATAAAAAAATGTGTTTATATTTTAGGTATTGTATGAGTTAATAAAATGCACAGCTTTTAACTATCCCTTCCTTAGAATACTTTAAACAATTTCAATTACATATCAAAGTCAGTTAAACTAAAGGTCACATCTGTCCCACTGTCCCTGTCTTTGTGCCATGTGACTATAATTTGTCCACCTGACTTTCTCCTTGTGACTCTTTCTCACTTTCTCTTCCCATATTACTGTCCTTATGACTTTCTATGTGACTTGCCCTGTGACTGCCTCCTCACTTCCAATGTTGCTGTGACTTCTTTTATTGATCCCTTTGTCCACCTGTCAGTAGTGATGTTGCAAACTTAAAATTTTCCGTCGGCGAACGCGAACGTCCGCAATTGTTCGCAACCGGGCGAACCGCCATTGACTTCAATAGGCAGGAGAATTTTAAAACCCACAGGGACTCTTTCTGGCCACAATAGTGATGGAAAAGTTATTTCAAGGGTACTAACACCTGGACTGTGGCATGCCGGAGGGGGATCCATGGCAAAACTCCCACGGAAAATTACATAGTTGATGCAGAGTCTGGTTTTAATCCATAAAGGGCATAAATCACCTAACATTCCTAAATTGTTTGGAATAACGTGCTTTAAAACATCAGGTATGATGTTGTATCGATCAGGTAGTGTAAGGGTTACGCCCGCTTCACAGTGACAGACCAAACTCCCCGTTTAATGCACCGCAAACAACCGCAAACAGTCCATTTGCACAACCACGAGATAGATAGATTTGATAGATAGATAGATAGATACATAGATTAGATAGATAGATCAATAGATGCAATATACATTTGATAGATACGATAGATAAATAAATAGATAGATTTGATAGCTAAATAAATAGATTTGATAGATATATAATTTCCCAGACAGAAAATTACAAGACGTGCGGCTGGGTCCCATGGTAAGGTTCCCAGAGGCAGTTGCGGCACCAGGGACGTGTATATGGCATGGATTTTAGAGGGCAAATTTGGGGCACTGCACGTGCAATCTACTGTGCCACCAGATATGAGTGGTGTGTTAAGTAGTACTATTCTGATCAGTTTAATACCTGTTACGCCCCCTATCAGGGGACAAGTATATGGCATGGATTTTAGGAACCGGGAGATGGAAAAAGATGCTTGGTTGGTCCTCCTACTTCAAATTTGGGGCACTGTGCGTGCAATCGTGGCCGGACTTTTAGCCGACGGACATTTGGCAGACAGACATTTGGCCGACGGACATTTGGCCGAAACACAAGTGGCTGTCACAAAACAGTCCAGCCACGAGATAGATAGATTTGATAGATAGATAGATAGATAGATAGATAGATAGATAGATACATAGATGCAATATACATTTGATAGATACGATAGATAGATAGATTTGATAGATATATAGATAGATTTGATAGATAGATAATTTCCCAGACAGAGAATTACAAGACGTGCGGTCTGAGACCCATGGTAAGGTTCACAGAGGCAGTTGCGGTGCCAGGGGACGTGTATATGGAGATGGAAAAAGATGCTTGGTCGGTCCTCCTACTTCAAATTTGGGGCACTGCGCGTGCAATCTACTGTGCCACCAGATATGAGTGGTGTGTTAAGTAGTACTATTCTGATCAGTTTAATCCTTGTTACGCCCCCTATCAGGGGACGTGTATATGGCATGGATTTTAGGAACCGGGAGATGGAATAAGATGCTTGGTCAGTCCTCCACGAGAAACTGTGACAGAAAGTTGTACTGCAAGGAATCCCTTTGCCATTCCAGATTGTGGAACCCATTCCAAAAAAGGTTCACTATATACTGGTCGGAGCTAAAGAAACCAGTTACTTGTCTGTAGCCTGCGTACAAGGAGTACTAAGTGCAGGAAGACCGACGGACCTCACACAGATCTAAACCTGCATACACCTGAGTACTAAGAGCAGGTAAAGAAGCCATCGGTTTATAGGAGAGCTTGCGCAAGTTGAAGAAAACCAAATCGCTGCACCGCTATGTTTACCCAAGTTTAAAAGACCGGTAAGCCCTGAGACCTCAACCGCATCCAAAAAGAGGTAAGATCACCTACGAAGCGGGGTTAACACACGAAGAAGGAGGTAAGACCACTTATATAGCGGGTCAAACATTTAAAAAGTGCCATTTAAATTTACTGTAAATAACACACAAGCAAGATTGTTGCCCTGCCAAACAAACTGGATTTTTCACATTCATTTGGGAACTTTGCCACTCTATTTATTTGAACTTTGGTATTTTAACTTTTGAACTTGGATATTATATGAACTGTTCGAAACAAAATCTGTTACTAAGAGAATCTTTCTAACAATATAACAATTCTGTTGTTTCAATATACAGATCATAATTCTTAGTAAAATTTGTGGACATTGTTACTTTACTAAGAAAAACTCAAAATCATCTGGGCTCTCTCATTAACATTAATATTATAATATTATCTGTTTTTACTTTGTGAGTTATTAGCGACATATTTTATCTATATAGACATACAGCTGTGTATTTTTTATATATTTTTAGGTATTTTACCTCATATGATTGTAACACAATAAATACTTTTGATTGCACAAATGCATTTGAAAATTATGTGAATAGAACACATTTAATCACCCTATTCTAACTACGGTTATTTCAATAGAGGGAAACTTATTTTTATGGACATTTAATTTTCTATAAAATTTGGGTGAAGTATATACAAAAAACTTATTTAGTAGGTAACAAATTTATTTTCTCTCATAGTTTTTAATACTTTTTAGCTTTTAGTAGCGCCACTCTCAGTCCTCCTAGATTAGATTACACTAGCAGACTGATGTTTCACAGTCAAAAAAGTTTTTTGTTTTTTTTTAAATTATTTACACTACTGTTACACCAGATATGAGTGGTGGCACTGGGCAAGTGGGCCTGGCACACATGCTGGCAGGCAGGCAACTGCAATTAGATTACACTAGCAGACTGATGTTTCACAGTCAAAAATTTTTTTTTAAATTATTTACACTACTGTTACACCAGATATGAGTGGTGGCACTGGGCAAGTGGGCCTGGCACACACGCTAGCAGGCAGGCAACTGCAATTAGATTACACTAGCAGACTGATATTTCACAGTCAAAAAAGTTTTTTTTTTTTAAATTATTTACACTACTGTTACACTAGATATGAGTGGTGGCACTGGGCAAGTGGGCCTGGCACACATGCTGGCAGGCAGGCAGGCAACTGCAATTAGGTTACACTAGCAGACTGATGTTTCACAGTCAAAAAGGTTTTTTTTTTAAATTATTTACACTACTGTTACACCAGATATGAGTGGTGGCACTGGGCAAGTGGGCCTGGCACACACGCTAGCAGGCAGGCAACTGCAATTAGATTACACTAGCAGACTGATGTTTCACAGTCAAAAAAGTTTTTTTTTTTTTTTTTTTTTAAATTATTTACACTGTTACATCAGATATGAGTGGTGGCACTGGGCAAGTGGGCCTGGCACACACGCTGGCAGGCAGGCAACTGCATTTAGATTACACTAGCAGACTGTTGTTTCACAGTCAAAAAGTTTTTTTTTTTAATTATTTACACTACTGTTACACCAGATATGAGTGGTGGCACTGGGCAAGTGGTTTGGCAGGCAAGCAACTGCAATTAGATTACACAGGGAAAAAAAATGATGTTCCAGCCCTAAAAAGTACTTTTTGGGGTGCTGTCCTTAAAGCAGAGATCAGATGAGTCCTTCAGGACTGTAGTGGACACTGAATACACTACCCTAGCTATCAATTTCCCTATAAAATCACCAGCAGCTACACTGTCCCTCCTCTCACTAACAATGCAGCTTCCGAATGAATCGAAAATGGCTCCTGTCCAGGAGCTGGGAGGGTCTGGGAGGGAGGGTCTGCTGCTGATTGGCTGGAATGTGTCTTCAGACTGTGAGATACAGGGTCAAAGTTTACTCAATGATGACGAATAGGGGGCAGATCAAACATCGCATATGTTCGCCCGCCGCGGCGAACGCGAACAAGCTATGTTCACCGGGAACTATTCACCGGCGAACAATTTGCGACATCACTACCTGTCAGGTCCTGAAGTTTTGGTTACCTCAGTCTCAGTGTCCAAGGTGTATTATGAATGGCAGTCTTGGGAGTGATGTTGAGCATGGCAAATCTTCTAGCTATAAGGTTGCAGGACATGCTGCAAGCAGGTGAGGCTAAAGTTGTGGAGTTCTTTATTTGTGGTTTGTTTTCAGGAAGTGATGGCATTGCAGTTTGGTGTCAAGAGAGGTGCATGAAGTTTAAAAAGACCTTTGACACCACTATTATTCTGAGATGATCCTAACATTCCTGATCTCTGTCTTCCCTCTTCTGGTATGAGTTTGGTATGTTTTCTGGATTAAGATTTAATGGGACAGTAAACACCTTGTAATTACAATGCATTTATGTTATGTTTCTATAGAATAATAAATTAACTTCCTTTTTACTACAGTTATTTTTCAATAGTCAAAATCCACCTGCCATTTGCCTTACTTGGAGGAGCCAATTGGAGGTGACTCTGCAGGCAACAAGGTTTGTAAAGTTAGCATAAAGTGAATTGTTTTGAAGTTTTTATTTAATAAAGTGAAATAGGGACAGATATAGCCAGAGTTAGCCTTGAGACATTGGCAGGGTGAATTTCATGTTCTGAGAATTAGAGATTGCTCAATTTTCAGAGCTAAAGTACATGAAAAGGCAGCAAACTAAATAATGGAAATTTAATGCAAAGATGTTGCAATATGAATAACTAAACATTTTATGTAAAAATCTCAAGGTTTTTACAGTTGTTTTTCTGGTGATTTATGGAACTGTTTATGTAATATTCTTCTAGATCTCCCCTATGTGTTGCTGCTTGGTTCTTGATGGAATTTTCTGGTTCATGACATCAGTTTTGTTTCTATTACTCTAGAACACTGCTGCCTGGCTACTGATAGATTTACTTATTCTTGATTTTGGTTTGATCCTATCTTTCACTTCTAAACTATCATCTACCAATGTGAATCATGAAATTTAAAAAGTAATTAACAATTACCATTATATTCCTTAGTTCCCCTCTATTTCCTCCTATCCTCACTCATTCAGATGGGAAAAAATAAAAGCATTCCCTCTCTCTTTCCCCTCTTACTACAAATCTCACTTGTTTGCTCCCCTTATTAAGGCCCTTAATAAAGCCTCTGTCATCCCCCCTCTGACTGCCTCTCACTTCCCTGTTACTGTTTCCCCCCTCACCACTCATTCTGATGGCAAAATAGAAATGCAAACGTTTGTGTGTGTGTGTTAAATGTTGTATGTGGTGTTACATGTATAGTTATAGCGAGTAAAACATGTACAGCCAAAAATGTATACAGTATATATTGTTATAATTTTGAATAGCGGAAATCATTTCCCTAAATATATGTTTTGAGTAGAAATGTTTTGCAATGCAGTACGTAATGTTGATATTGGAAAAATGAATTCAATATTCCATTAAAACAACACAAATTAACTAGATCAATATGGCATAAAAGTAAATCACTTTCCTAGTCTTATATGGTTCTTTTTTTTTTTTTTTTTTTATAATTTTTTATTGAGGAACAATATAAATTTAACAAGAAAGACAAACAGAAATAAAGGTGTTACATGGTTTGAGCTGTCATACAACTTCAAGTTATCATGGTATAGAATTTTGTAACACCATATGACAGTTACAATATCTTAATTGGTACAGTATAGAGAAAAAAAAGATCGTTACTCAGGGTATCCTCATTTTTCCTTTTTAATTTATATAAGATACATTCATATGTAAAGAAAAATAGAATTAGACAACAAACCTGTATCTTAACCTTGAAACATTCAGTGCGTCCTAAGCATAAAGGTTAATTCCCATAATTGGGTTAAAGCCATGCTTGCCCTAGTGCATAATTCATTTATCTCTATAAGTGAATTTGCGGATTTAGTTTGTATTAGTTGGTATAAATAAATAAGTATTAGATACTCAGGGCTTCAGATATTAAGGAATACTATGCAACGGGGAGGAGGGGTAAGGAGGAGGAGGAAAGAGGAAAAAAAAGGGGGGGGAAAGAGGGAAGAGGAATCAAACCAGTCAGGTCACTTCTTGTCAAAGGTCATATGCTATATAGTTCACAGGTGCCTATGGGTAGTGTATCACACTCCATTTATTCCAGATCTCCTGGTAGAGTTCTAACTTATTTAGATGTCTAAATGCAAACTCCTCCATCTGTCTGATATGGTCCATTATGGTGATTATTTTTTTGGGTGAGGGAGAGGAGGATTGCTTCCAATCTCTGGCAATAACCAGCTTAGTGGCCATAAGAACATACAGGGCAAGATGTCTGTCAGCTTCGGACAAAGGCTGGAAAATCATGATGCAGGAGACCCACTGATGGTAATGGACATAATGGAATGTTGAGTGACTTGAGAGCACCAAAAACAAATCCCCAGGTACCCCTGATTACCGGACAGTCCCACCATATATGAACCTGCGTGCCCAAGTGACCACAATTCCTCCAACACATGGGGGAGGCCGTTTGATAGTATTTGTTCAGTGTTATTGGCACAAAGTACCACCTAGTAGTTATCTTATAGTAAAGCTCCCATAATGTTGCACTGTGTAAAATTTTCTTTGCTTTAGTAAGCTCGCTGAGCCAGATTGTGATCTTGGTATTAGTTTTAAGTTCCTTCTCCCAGGCTTTATATTGACTGTGTTTAGCTGGTTGTAGGGGCGCGGCCATTAAATTATAGTGAAAAGAAAGAGAGCTTTTGAGTAATTTGCCTAGATTCCATCTTTGCTCCCATCTGGTGAGGGATCTTGTGGGTTGTCCTGAAAGTCCCCAAGCTTTGAGGATACTCGCTAATCTGATAAATTCAAAGCTTAGAGAAGGAGGTATGGAGAGCTTAGCTTTGACCTCTTCGAATGAAAAGAGAGATTCTTTGTTATATAGAGATGCAGTAGGTTCATTAGCAGCCTCAGACCAATTACCTACGTGTCTTTCAGGCATAGAGATCAGAATGTTTCGTATTTTATAAAGAGGGGAGGGGTGTGGGGCGATAGTTTCCATGTTTTTTCTAGAATCCCAGTGTAACAAAGTATTCAGGGGGTGATCAATCTGCAAAGTCTTGCGGATATGTACCGGTATCCAGGGGAGGTCAGGAAGTAGAATACCCCTAGGGAGGAGGGACTGTTCCACCACATACCATCTGGGCTGGGCATCTTTTAGGCTCCAACTCACAAGACGTGTGGCATCATGGTAAATCAAAACGCTAGGATAAGCTAACCCCCCTCTATCTATAGGTTGTTGAATCGTCATGGTGGCGATTCTGGGTCTCCCTCCCTTCCACACATACCTCGACATTATGCTCTGTAATTTATTTAGTATAGGTCTCGGGACTGTCAAAGTTATGCACCTAAAAAGGTACGTGATTTTAGGAAGGAGCAACATCTTGACCACGGCAATTCGCCCTGTCCACGAGAATTCTCTGAATTAGTGAACTAGTTCATTTCTGGTGAGAGCTAGCTTTCACCTTCTCCAGGCCTATAGGTGTTCATTGGCGCTTCGAGTAGAAACACTGTTTAGAATTCTCTGAATTCCCAACTTTCAAGAAGCTTCTTAAATTCCGGGAATACGATCAGAGAAATTTTTCTGGATCATAACATCAGGGTCTGGACTTAAATGAATACCTAAGTGTTTGACAGAAATAGAAGACCATTGGAAATCATATTTTCTTTGTAGAAGCTTCAGCTCTGGGTCTGGAATATTAATGTGTAGCACTTCAGTTTTTGTATAATTTAGCTTATAAAAACTACATTTAGAAAATAAGTCTAGGCAATTGAAAACAGCTGGCAGTGATGTGGTTGGGGATGTGAGCAGTAAGGCTACGTTGTCTGCAAATAGCGCAATCTTGTGGGTAGACCCCCCAAAATTGATTCCCGATATATCAGGGTCTTCTCTGATCAACTGAGCCAAAGGCTCAATAGCCAATGCAAATAGCATTGGGGATAGAGGACACCCCTGTCTGGTTCAATTCAAAATGTCAAATGAAGCAAACTGAAAACCGACTCCACTGATCCTTGCTGTAGGGGCTGAGTATAGAACCTTGATTGCCCTGATAAATTGGGGAGGTATATGAAATGCTTCTAGGGTGCACCAAAGATAATCCCACCTGACCCTGTCAAACGCCTTCACAGCGTCTAGGGACAGGGCCAGGAAGGGAACCTTTCTTAGCCTCATATAATATGTCAAATAGCCTTCAGGTGTTGTCTGGGCACTCTCTGCTTGGGATAAAGCCCACTTGGTCTGGGTGGACTATTTTGCATAGGACCTTAGCCAATCTATTGGCAAGAATTTTAGAATATAATGTTATATCTGAATTTATCAGAGAGATCGGTCTGTAATTCTGACATAAACTAGAGTCCTTTCCTGGTTTCAATAAAGTGATAATGTCTGCTTCTAAAAATTCACTTAGGCATGACCCAGTGTTCATAAAAGAGTTAAAGGTTCTTAGCAGTAATGGTTCTATAATTTCACTGAAGGTTTTATAAAATTGTCCCGTGTACCCGTCAGGGCCCGGGGCTTTGTTTCTTTTGAGTTGAGCAATAGCAGTTTTTAGCTCTGCCAAAGAGATTGGAGAACGTAGTGCAACTATTGCATCTTCATTTATATCAGGAAGTTGCAGTGTATTTATATGATTCTTTTTGTCTGATTTTTAAATAAGGAATTTAATTTTGCACTTTTATAATGTATGCATCGCCTTCCCATATGAAAATGCAGTATGCGCCCATTTCTTAGACACCCTGTTTTCAGGGTAAAATGTGGCTTTATATAATGCCACCAGGGAAATAGAAGAACTGCCGAGCATTCTTAAATAATCTTGAAAGCCCAGAGACTTTTAGTTAATTGTCACCTTCTTTCATTAAATGAGTCTTCTAGCAGAAATTCTGCGGTTTGCTCACCATTTAAAAAGTATGTTTCTGTAATTTAGTCCTCTAATACTTTTTAACCCATTCCAATAACTGTATAATAATAATAATAATAATAATAAAGCTTACAATATAAACTATTGGTTTGCTACTAATTAATGCAAAATGTTTTATACTAATATGACAGTATTCACCAGAAATTATTATTATTTATTATTATACATTATTTTTGAAGCACCAACATATTCTGCAGTGCTGTCCATGGGTACAATTAATTTAAATAAAACAATGATATAAAACTTGTAAGAGACAGGACAACATTTACAAACACACACAGGAGGAATTAAGGGCCCTATTCCCGTGGGAACTTACAATCTAGAAGAGTAGGAGGTTGAGAAACAGGAGAAAGGACTGGAAGATTGAGAAAGATGTTAATGCAAAGTTAGATGAGGTATGTGAAATTAATTTATTATTGAGTTGAGTAGTAGGCTTCTCTGAACAAAAAGTCTTCAGGGAGCATTTAAAGGAAGAAAGATTAGGGCAACGCTTGACAACATGAGGGAGAGAGTTCCAGAGGGTAAGTGCTGCACGACAGAAGCCATTCAGTCTAGCATGGGAAGAGGTGATAGTTGAAGATGCAAAGAGCAGGTCATTGTTGGATTTTAGTGGGCAAGCTGGAGTATACTTGTTTATTAGAGATAGGTAGTGGGGAGAGGTGCTAGTGAGAGCTTTGTATGCAAGGGAGAAAATGTTGAATTAAATTCTGCTGTGAATGGGGAGCCAATGAGGGACTCACAGAGAGGTGCACCAGATACAGAGCGACGGGAAAGGTAGATTAGCCTGGCAGAGGCATTTAGGATTGATTGAAGAGGGGAGAGGCGGGAAAGGGGAAGGCCAGTAAGTAGGTTACTGCAGTAGTCATGTCTGGAAATATCAAAGACATAAATAACAAGGGAGTGGATTATTTGCTTTGTGGTGTTAATGCTCAGAAAAGGGCGCATTTTGGAAATATTGTGTAGGTGGTTGTGGCAGGATGTAGAAAGCGATTGGATGTGGGGGGTGAAGGATAGATTTGAGTCAAGTGTAACTCTGAGGCAGCAGACTTGGGGCGATGGGGAAATGGTGATGCCATCAACAGGGAAAGAGAAGTCAGGAGTCCGCAAAGAGCTTGAGGGGGAGATTAGAAGGAGCTCAGTCTTGGACATGTTAATCTTTAAATCTTTAATAGATTTTTAAAAATCTATTTATACATTCAGAAATTCTTATTTATGTCTTTATTCAAACTTACAGTAGAGTTAAATATAAGGTTGTACCAGAACTTCCTAGACCCAAGTGAATCATCTCTAGATTTGGTTGCTTAAAAACTAAATGCAGGTATAGATAATTTGATTAATAGCCATCATTTCATCAGTTAAACTAGGCCAATAACATCAATTATAACCCCCTTTATTCTCATATTGTAGTGTAAAAACATACAGCTAAATTACGAGTTTTATGGTATGAGCTAAGGCTCTTTTTCACTACCGTTGGTATTACGAGTCTTGCAGGTTTAGCTGTACCGCACACTTTTTTGGCCGTAATGCAACGTAATTATCGCAGCTTTCAAAAAGTCCTTTTTCAATGGGACTTCCATAACGCCGGTATTACGAGTTTGCCTGGGAGGCCAAAAAAGTGAGCGGTACAGCCGATCCATACCGTAAACTGAAAGTCAGTAGTTATGGGTTTTACGCTACAAAGCTGTAACAAAATAAACTCAAAACTAAAGTGCTAAAAAGTACACTAACACCCATAAACTACCTATTAACCCCTAAACCGAGGCCCTCCCGCATTGCAAACACTAAAATTAAATTATTAACCCCTAATCTGCCACTCCTGACATCGCTGCCACTATAATAAAAATATTAACCCCTAAAACGCCATACTCCCGCATTGCAAACACTAGTTAAATATTATTAACCCCTAATCTGCCGTCCTCAACGTCGCCACCACTATACTAAATTTATTAACCCCTAAACCTAAGTCTAACCCTAACACCCCCTAACAAATATAATTCAAATAAATCTAAATAAAACCTACTAAATAATTCCTATTTAAAACTAAATACCTGTAAAATAAACCCTAAGCTAGCTACAATATAACTAATAGTTACATTGTAGCTAGCTTAGGGTTTATTTTTTATTTTACAGGCAAGTTTGTATTTATTTTAACTAGATAGAATAGTTACTAAATAGTTATTAATTATTTACTAACTACCTAGCTAAAATAAATACAAATTTACCTGTAAAATAAACACCTAACCTTACACTACAATTAAATCAATTACCTAAATTACAAAAACAAACACTAAATTACACAAAATAAAAAAAAATGATCAGATATTTAAACTAATTACACCTAATCTAATAGCCCTATCAAAATAAAAAAAGCCCCCCCAAAATAAAAAAAAACCTAGCCTAAACTAAACTACCAATAGCCCTTAAAAGGGCCTTTTGCGGGACATTGTCCCAAAGAAATCAGCTCTTTCACCTGTAAAAAAAAAAATGCAAACAACCCTCAACCCACCACCCACAAAACCAACCCCCAAATAAAAACCTAACTAAAAAAACCTAAGCTCCCCATTGCCCTGAAAAGGGCATTTGGATGGGCATTGCTCTTAAAAGGGCATTTAGCTCTTTTAAGTGTCCAAACCCCTAATCTAAATATAAAACTCATTCTATCAGCCAATTGGAATAAAAGGTGAAAAAATCTCAATCCTATTGGCTGATTCAATCAGCCCATAGGATTGAGCTTGCATTCTATTGGCTGTTCCAATCAGCCAATAGAATGCAAGTTCAATCCTATTGGCTGATCAGCCAATCGGAATTCAATGGACGCCATCTTGGATGACGTAATTTAAAGGAGCCTTCATTCTTTTTTTTGTAATTTAGGTAATTGTATTTAATTTATTTAATTGATTTAATTGTAGTGTAAGGTTAGGTGTTAGTGTAAGACAGGTTAGGTTTTATTTTGCAGGTAAATTTGTATTTATTTTAGCTAGGTGGTTAGTAAATAGTTAATAACTATTTAGTAACTATTCTACCTAGTTAAAATAAATACAAACTTGCCTGTAAAATAAAAATAAACCCTAAGCTAGCTACAATGTAACTATTAGTTATATTGTAGCTAGCTTAGGGTTTATTTTACAGGTAAGTATTTAGTTTTAAATAGGAATTATTTAGGTAATGATAGTAGTTTTTATTTAGTTTTATTTGAATTATATTTCAGTTAGGGGGTGTTAGGGTTAGACTTAGGTTGTTTAGGGGTTAATAAATTTAGTATAGTGGCGGTGACTTTGGGGGCGGAAGATTAGGGGTTAATAAGTGTATGTAGGTGGCAGCGATGTTAGGGGCAGCAGATTAGGGGTTAATAATATTTAACTACTGTTTGCGATGCAGGAGTACGGCGGTTTAGGGGTTAATATGTTTATTATAGAGACGTTGGGGGCAGTAGATTAGGGGTTAATAAGTGTAGGTAGGTTGCGGCGACATTGGGGGCGGGAGATTAGGGGTTAATAAATATAATGTAGGTGTCGGCGATGAGTATAATGTAGGCGTCGGTGATGTCGGGTAGCAGCAGATTAGGGGTTAATAGGTGTAAGATTAGGGGTGTTTAGACTCGGGTTCATGTTAGGGTGTTAGGTGTAAACATAAATTTTGTTTCCCAATAGGAATCAATAGGGCCTTGTTACAGAGCTTTACGCTGCTTTATTGCAGATGTTAGGCTTTTTGTCAGCCGGCTCTCCCTATTAATGTCTATGGGGAAATCATGCACAAGCACATAAAACCAGCTCACGGCAGCTTTCAGCAGCACTGGTATTGGAGTGCGCTATGGAGCTCAATTTTGTTTTATGCTCACTTCTTGCCTGATGACGCCGGGTTTTTTTAAACCTGTAATACCAGCGCTGTAGGTAAGTGAGCGGTGACAATAACTTGCAAGTTAGTACCGCACCCCTCATAACGCAAAACTCGTAATCTAGCCGAATGTTAATTATTTTGCTTTATTTTTATTTTTTCATTCAATTTGACCATACTATTTAATTTTAATAGTTTCCAATTTATTTTAGAGCTTATTAAGTTTTTCTAACAATTCTACTCATATTATTTTTTTATATATTGTTCCAGTAGACATTTTATTTACTACCTTGCCTAGATTGATTGATTAACAACCTTTATGATAACATGAAAACATTTATTTTTTTGTAAATATTAGGCATGTCTAAAATAAAATATTTTATTTCTCAAGATTATTCCATTCTATATTATATATGAAGCAAATTTATAAATTGCTTTTCTAGTTGATTTTATGAAAATTTGTTGAATGAAAATCACTTACTCAACTTGCTAACTCAACAACATAATCTATATGTCTTGTTTATATTGCTAGATGTTTATTTAGATATGTCTTCAAAGACACAAATGCAAGGGCATCACAATGATGTTCAAGAAAAAATTATTTAGCTTTTATATGAATTTGCCAAAACATTTTTGAATATTCACTTTCAGGAAAGCAACTAAATCATATTATTAATATTGTCCTTTTCTAGAATTAAATTGTCATTGCAATATTATTTTTTTTAAAGATATTATATGCCTTTGATGATACAGTTTATTTCCTGCTTTATAGCACAGAAAAGCAAAAAAAGATTACATTTTAAAGGAGACTCTCATTCTAGAGTTTTTTAATTTGTTTGTAAAAACGTTAAATTCATACCCAGAGGTTATTGCCTTTCATTCTATAACATTCCAATCTATTAGAAGTATAGAAGTTGAAATTAGCTTAATTGTTTTTATATTCAAAATTTTGTTCCTAAAAAAAATCATACGAGATATCTATCATTTCTTCTCATATATATATATATATATACTGTATCTTTACTATAATCGCGTTTGTAACGCGCCCGTCACCATCGCCAGTTGTGCACACATCCTCAAAGGAATGTTGGCTGTGTGAGGCAGCCAAAAGAATGTTGGCTGTGTAGGCAGCCAAAAGAATGTTGGCTGCGTGTGCAGCCAAAATAATCCACCTGAATGCATCGAAGCTTCATCCTGGTGGATTCCGAAAATGGCAGGGTGGTGAAAGAATCCACTTGCAGTGGATTCTTTCACCAACCTGCCATTATCAGAATCCACCTGGATGCAGCGCAGGTAATTGAAGCCTTAAAAAAAAAAAAATTGCAACAGCCCCAAAAAACAACAAAAACACACATAACTGCCCGCAAGAAATAAAAAAAAACGACGTAACCGCCAGCACGAAATAACAAAAACCTAACTGCCTGCACGAAGTAAAGCAAAAATAAGAAACTCCCACACAAAGTATTAACAAACACCTAAACCAAGAACCCCACATCACAAACTAATTAACCCCTAATCCGCAAATAACATAATTCAAATATTAACCCTTAAACCGCCAACCCCCCACATCGCAATAAACCTAATTAACCTATTTACCCCTAAACCGGTCAAACTCCCACATCGCACTAAACCTAATTAACCTATTAACCCCTAAACAGCAAAACCCCCACATTGTAATAAACCTAATTAACCTATTAACCCCTAAACCGCCAAACCACCACATCGCAAATAACTTATTTAGTTACTAAGCTCCCTAACTTAACACCCCCTAAATTAACCACAATACTAAGTTACACTTAAAATAATAAAACCTAACATTAAATTACAGAAAAAAATTAACAAAATGATCAAAAATGTAAAATTTAAACCTAATCTCTATGAAAATATAAAAGCCCCCCCCCCACAAAAAACACCCCCTAATCTAAACTAAACTACCTATAGCCATAAGTTTAACAGCTCTTTTACAATACTAAGTCCCCCTAACAGTTAAACCCCCCACCCCAAACCCCCCAAAATAAAAAAAAACCTAACACTAAAAAAACCTAAACTATTGCCCTTAAAAAGGCATTCAGCTCTTTTACTGCCCTTAAAAGGGCAATCAGCTCTTTTACAGCTCTTTAAATACCTAATCTTAAAAATAAAAAAAATAAAAAAATATTTTTTTTTAAAACTAAGCCCCAAATAGGTACTCTTTATTTATTGGGGTATCTTGAATTCCTATTGGCTGAAATTTTGAAATCAGCCAATAGGATGGGAGCTACTGAAATGTTATTGGCTGATTTGATCAGCCAATAGGATTTCAGTAGCTCTAATCCTAGTGGCTGATTTCAAAATTTCAGCCAATAAGAATGCAAGGTTCCCCAAATTGATTGTAGTTCCTTCCATTTAATTTTTAGTGTATGCCGAAGAGGATCGCCTTGCTGAAGACTGCCACTGAGGACTGCTGCTGGGAACAGCCGCTGAGGACCGCCGCCCCGAAACCATGCATTGTGGAAGACCGCTTCGCACCTCCGCTCCATGCCTCCTTCACACAGTATGAAGATAGAAGATGATGGAGCCGCCTGGAAGAAGTACCTATTTGGGGCTTAGTCTTAGAATTTTTTTCAATTTTTTTGTAATTTTTTTTAAGATTAGGGATTTAATGGGCAGTAAAATAGCTGAATGCTCTTTTAAAGGCAATGCGCATACAAATGCCCCTTTAGGGGCAATGGGTAGTTTAGTTTTTTTTAGTGTTAGTTTTTTTTATTTTGGGGGGTGGTTGGGTTGGGCTTTTACTGTTAGGGGGTAATTGGTAAAAAAAAATTAAGTAAAAGAGGTGTTTAACTTAGGGCAATGCTCTACAAAAGGCCATTTTAAGGGCTATTGGTAGTTCAGTAATAGATTAGGGGGTATTTTTTTATAGGGGTATTAGTTCAGGTTTAAATGTTTTATTTCGGATAGCTTTGTTTATTTTTTTCTGTCATTTTAATTTTTTTATTTTTAGTAACTTTAGCTTTGGGGTTTGTATTTTTTAAACATTGACTGCCCTCTGGGCAGGCTAATCACCGTGTGTATATATATATATATATATATATATATATATATATATATAAGTTTATAGTTAGCACTCACTGGACTGCAGTCAAGAGGAAAAATAATCTTTCTTTATTACTTTAGTGACGTTTCGGGATATGACCTATCCCTTCTTCAGACAAAGATTTTTGTCTGAAGAAGGGATAGGTTATATCCCGAAGTGTCACTAAAGCAATAAAGAAACATTATTTTTCAAGTTGACTGCAGTCCAGTGAGTGCTTACTACAAACTTCTATATTTGACTTTACAGCACCCTGGCAGTTGTTGTACACCGGTGAGAGTGCAAAAAGGTCACAACTATATATCTATCTATCTATCTCTCTCTCATCTATCTATCTATCTATCTATCTATCTATCTATCTATCTATCTATCCATATATATATATATATATATATATATATATATATATCCATATATATATATATATATATATATATACAGGGAGTGCAGAATTATTAGGCAAGTTGTATTGTTGAGGATTAATTTTATTATTGAACAACAACCATGTTCTCAATGAACCCAAAAAACTCATTAATATCAAAGCTGAATAGTTTTGGAAGTAGTTTTTAGTTTGTTTTTAGTTATAGCTATTTTAGGGGGATATCTGTGTGTGCAGGTGACTATTACTGTGCATCATTATTAGGCAACTTAACAAAAAACAAATATATACCCATTTCAATTATTTAATTTTACCAGTGAAACCAATATAACATCTCAACATTCACAAATATACATTTCTGACATTCAAAAACAAAACAAAAACAAATCAGTGACCAATATAGCCACCTTTCTTTGCAAGGACACTCAAAAGCCTGCCATCCATGGATTCTGTCAGTGTTTTGATCTGTTCACCATCAACATTGCGTGCAGCAGCAACCACAGCCTCCCAGACACTGTTCAGAGAGGTGTACTGTTTTCCCTCCTTGTAAATCTCACATTTGATGATGGACCACAGGTTCTCAATGGGGTTCAGATCAGGTGAACAAGGAGGCCATGTCATTAGATTTTCTTCTTGTATACCCTTTCTTGCCAGCCACGCTGTGGAGTACTTGGACGCGTGTGATGGAGCATTGTCCTGCATGAAAATCATGTTTTTCTTGAAGGATGCATACTTCTTCCTGTACCACTGCTTGAAGAAGGTGTCTTCCAGAAACTGGCAGTAGGACTGGGAGTTGAGCTTGACTCCATCCTCAACCCGAAAAGGCCCCACAAGCTCATCTTTGATGATACCAGCCCAAACCAGTACTCCGCCTCCACCTTGCTGGCGTCTGAGTCAGACTGGAGCTCTCTGCCCTTTACCAATCCAGCCACGGGCCCATCCATCTGGCCCATCAAGACTCACTCTCATTTCATCAGTCCATAAAACCTTAGAAAAATCAGTCTTGAGATATTTCTTGGCCCAGTCTTGACGTTTCAGCTTGTGTGTCTTGTTCAGTGGTGGTCGTCTTTCAGCCTTTCTTACCTTGGCCATGTCTCTGAGTATTGCACACCTTGTGCTTTTGGGCGCTCCAGTGATGTTGCAGCTCTGAAATATGGCCAAACTGGTGGCAAGTGGCATCTTGGCAGCTGCACGCTTGACTTTTCTCAGTTCATGGGCAGTTATTTTGCGCCTTGGTTTTTCCACACGCTTCTTGCGACCCTGTTGACTATTTTGAATGAAACGCTTGATTGTTCGATGATCACGCTTCAGAAGCTTTGCAATTTTAAGAGTGCTGCATCCCTCTGCAAGATATTTCACTATTTTTTACTTTTCTGAGCCTGTCAAGTCCTTCTTTTGACCCATTTTGCCAAAGGAAAGGAAGTTGCCTAATAAATATGCACACCTGATATAGGGTGTTGATGTCATTAGACCACACCCCTTCTCATTACAGAGATGCACATCACCTAATATGCTTAATTGGTAGTAGGCTTTCAAGCCTATACAGCTTGGAGTAAGACAACATGCATAAAGAGGATGATGTGGTCAAAATACTCATTTGCCTAATAATTCTGGACTTCTGGACTCCCTGTGTATATATATATATATATATATATATATATATATATATATATATATATATATATATAAATATATATACTGTATATATATAATCTATCTATTTATCCTCAAAATAACCCTCAAATTGATGTTTAACTCATAAAATGCTGGAGTGGTCTGGAATACATGATTAAAATGATGATACTAATAATAATATATATAATAAAAAAAAAATAATAATTTTTATGTTTATTACAACTTATTGATTGGTCCAGGTTTAATGCAAATATTTCATAGTATTCCATTTTATGTCTCCAAGCTTTTAATCCTTAATAAGAACCCTTCCACTACTATTTTTGTGGTTATTACTCAAAGCTATTAATAATTATGCATCCTAATTCAATGCTAATACCTACACATACAAGATAATAGCATGCACTGTGTAAAATACATTACCCACCTCTTAATGAATAATTTTAAAGACTTTTGTTTATATCAGTCTTTCATCTGATGAACATTCATTTAATTGTGTTTCATTTTGATGCTTTGAAGTCAGCTCTGTTTATTGCTTCCTTCACATATATATGTATGTGGTTACTCTCCACATTTTAATTTACATATTATTATACCTTTCAAAGAACATATTTAAATATATTTTTTTCTAGACTGACTTTTTGTCAAACGTAAAATGTGGCTTGACACATTGAAAAATATAAATGAATAAGTAAATAAAAGATAAAGCTTGCATATTAAAGCTTAGGCATTTTTTTTACTGTTCTTTAAAAAAGAGAGGTGAATTAATAAAAACAAAAAGATGTTTAAAGGGATAGTAAAGTCAAAATTAAACTTTCATGAATTCAGATAGAGCATTTGATTTTAAATAACTTTACAATTTACTTTACATTTGCTTTGTTCTTTTGGTATCCTTTGTTAAAAAAATAAAGCTACATGGGCTACTAGAAGATTAGGAGCATGCACAAATCTTTAGAAGTCTATAACAGCAATAGTTGTATCTCTGTATAAGATTGCTATAAACAATGTTGCAAAGACTTAGCTAAAGACACGTGCACGCTCCTCAGCTCACCTAGGATTACTCTTTAAAAAAGGATACCAAAAGAACTAAGCAAAATTTATATTCAAAGTAAAATGGAAAGTTGTTTAAAAGTCCATACTCTATGCAATACATTTAAGATTAATTGTGGTTCTATGTCCCTTTAAGACAAGTACATTAAAATACATTAGAGGAACAAACATTGCATGCTGTAATTAGTTAGGACATATTGTTTTTGAATTCTAACCCTAGAACACTCTATCTGAGTTTCCATTGGTGTTGTTTTCATTAATCTTTGTGCATTAATGGCTTTTGGTTTGTCATGTGCAACCATTTATGACCTAAAACATCCTACCCTAGGTATAATGGGCCCCGTGTTCTAAGGGAAAGATGGATATGAGTTTACAGAGCGTGTCATGTGACCATTGCTTCTTAACTTGCAGTAAGTATGCTGGCAAGAGTGAGAATGTACCCCAAGGGCTCCAAAGTAGCATTTACTTAGTAAATGGAGCCCTTAAAATGTCCTTTATGACTGGTATTTAAAAATCTGAACCATATTAAAAACAGGTAAAACACATACTCAGATTTACGTTGACTAATATTTTGCTTAGAAAATACACCTATAAATATAATATTCTAAGATACGTACATATTAATGTAGTGTATTGTATTTCTGTGAATAGTAGTATCATATAGATGTAAAGAACCATTTTAGTACTTATTACAAATCTATGTGTGCATCTATTTCAATGGCTGAGTTAGTCATAGGCAGGGATAGGCAAGGTGTCCGTACACGGACACTGGTGTCTGTGACTGACCCCTGCAATGTCCACCGCCCATTTTGCTGTGGGGAGGGAGGAGTAGGACAGATGAATGCTGGTCCTGACTATTTATTGACACATGCAGCGCCACGTTTCACTGGGTTGGGCCACTCCCACGTGATGCCTCTTAGTACTGGGAAAATTACTCTAAGTGAGACTGAGAGAGAGGGAAGATTCAAGAAGCAAGCTGCCACTGATTCACAACCTTGGTATATCTTTTCTTTCTGATTAAATAATAGAAAAGGGAGAATATGTAGTGTCAATAAAGTTAGTGGCTTGTCAAGAGACTGCTAGCGATATTGGGTGAGTTAGAGAATAAATAAAGCCTGGGTGAAATACTGGATGTGTATCTGCATCTGTATAATAACACCCAGCTCTATACAAAGACACAAAAGTGACACTGGCACGTGTATAGCCAGAGGAGAGCTGGTTATAGGATCAGTGGTATCTGCATCTGTATAATAACACCCAGCTCTATACAAAGACACAGTATTGACACTGGCACATAGGTATAGCCAGAGGAGGGCTGGTTATGGGATCAGTGGTATCTGCATCAGTATAATAACACCCAGCGCCAATCAGAATTTTCCTACCTTAATTCCGATTGGCTGATAGAATCCTATCAGCCAATCGGAATTCGACGGACGCCATCTTGGATGACGTAATTTAAAGGAACCGTAATTCGGGTAGTAGGCGTCGTTAGAAGAGGATGGATCTGCGTCGGCTGGGAAGAAGATGGCTCCGCTCCGCTCCGGAAGAAAGAAGATTGAAGATGCTGCTTGATAGAAGACTTCATCCCGATGATGGACTTCCAACTTCAGCCCGATGATGGATTTCTTCAGCCGCCGCTTGGATCCAGACTTCAGCCCGAGGATGGACGTCACTCTTCAGCCCCCCGCTTGGACTTGGATCAACACTTCCGAGGCTTGGATCAAGACTTCTGAGGACGGATCGGTGAACCTGGCATGGTGAAGATAAGGTAGGAAGATCTTCAGGGGCTTAGTGTTAGGTTTATTTAAGGGGGGGTTTGGGTTAGATTAGGGGTATGTGGGTGGTGGGTTGTAATGTTGGGGGGGGGGTATTGTATGTGTTTTTTTTACAGGCAAAAGAGCTGAATTCTTTGGGGCATGCCCCGCAAAGGGCCCTGTTCAGGGCTGGTAAGGTAAAAGAGCTTTGAACTTTTTAAATTTAGAATAGGGTAGGGCATTTTTTTATTTTGGGGGGCTTTGTTATTTTATTAGGGGGCTTAGAGTAGGTGTAATTAGTTTAAAATTGTTGTAATATTTTTCTAATGTTTGTAAATCTT